>NC_092876.1:290820372-291120372 GCF_028372415.1 Notamacropus eugenii
CCTGACCAGTTCCTAAAGGCCCTTCCTCCCTACTCTGTTCCAATTTGCTTCCCTTTCTCTAATTACTGAATTATGCTTAAATTCTTTTTTTCTTTCATTCTAATTTTATATTACCTTCTTTTTTGTGTCATTTCTTTCCTACTCAGTTAAGTGATTAATTTAAAATCTTGACTCCACTCTTTCCCTCCAAATTTATGTATCTTTTACCTTGTTGTTTTCTTTAAAAAAAAGTTTTTCTTTTCTTGGTTCTCTTCATTGTTATTCTTCCCTTCCAGATTATTATGAATTTTATTTTCTGATTCAAGGACTTTGCATTTGTTTCCTTCTTTATTCTCTGAGCCTTTCATGAGGTTAAAATGTCTGAAGTAATAGACTTGACCCCTTTCTAATTCATTTCTATTTTATATCTTGCCCCATCCTCCATGTTTTCTGCTATGTTTCACTCAAAGAAATTTCTCTCTCTCTCTCTCTCTCTCTCTCTCTCTCTCTCTCTCTCTCTCTCTCTCTCTCTCTCTCTCTCTCTCTCTCTCTGTCTCTAAGGAGCAATGTCAGATGAAAGAATGGTAGAGAAAACCAACAGCCCAAATCAGGCAGACCAGAAATATTCCCTTTTCTTTTCATTTACAGTCTCTTCCCAAGGGAGAGAAGACTTTCAAACTCTCTTATCTAGGTTCAATGCCTCCATGTCTCATAATCCTGAATGGTAGTTGTCCCTTTGAAATTTACACATTCATTTTTCTAGAGGAAGGAAGCAAATCAATATTTCAGATATAATGGGCTTCCAATGTATAAACTCTTCCAATTTAACCAACCAAGAGTTTCTCATCTTTTATTATTGGCATATATGTCTGCCTTCATGGAAGCTGGCTTCATATTTAGGTTTCATTCCTCCATATTTTATTATTCTTTGAGATCTTTGTAAATTGAATACTTGCATTCTCTTTATGTGTTCCAGAATCTATCAAATGTTTCTCATTGATTTTCTATCTTTTTATTTAAAATAAATGCTGTTCTTAATTTCAAATTTCTATATTGTCCATTTAGGATCCAATTTGCAAATATGTCATGTTGGGTTACAGGTTAAAGTTCTTTGGTTTTAAGAATATGTTGTTCTGTTTACTACTATGATTTCTCAATATCATGGAATAAGCTTGCTTTTCAAATTTCCTTTCTTTCATATGTTTTCTTTCAGCTCCTTCACTTGCAAAATTTGTTGTTTGTTATTGGTACTTTAAAATTTAATCATTACACTTCCTTGTTTTATGTTGTTTTTCCTGGAAATAATCAGCGGCTTTTCTCCATTATAATTTGATTGTGTATACGAGTAATACACAGAGGGGCTTGCTATCATAGGTTGTTGGATTTGCGTTTACAAAAGGAAAGGCAACTTTTGAGGAGTGAACAATCATTTTAATCAAGGACATATATCATTCACTTAGTGCAGGGGGAAAAGTCAGCACCATGAACTTCAGAGAAAACACAGAGAAATCAAAATCAACAGACACGCTTCCAAATGCTTGATATAAGTAATACATACATAGTAGATCAAGAGACAGATCCAACTGTCTGACCGTAGTTACCAGAGAGGGAAGCACCAACATCTGGATTTTCAAAGCCAAGAGGCTGCTTAGCAGCTTCCCAGACTCTTGCCTGGCACACAAACCTTCTTCCAAAACTAAGCCTCAAAGTAAAGCTGCACCTCAGAGTCTTTATATACTTTTTAGAGCCAGAGGGCATCACAACCCTTGAAAACTAGTGCTGTATTAAAAAAAGGTGTGGTCCTTCCTACAAATCTTCCCAAGTCCATTAATGTGTAGGGAAGATTTTCATTAATCCTATTATTTAATCAGAGGCACTTGATTATACTAAAACAAAAACAGCAAAAGATCTTACTTTGCTTGCCATCACAGTGTATAACCAAAATCATTCATTTAGATTTCTTACATTATTCCCTGCATCATGATTTTTTTTAAGTTGTGATGGTCTTCCATGACACCTATTAGCCTTAAATTACCTCTCTCCATCCTACCTACAAGATCGATTGCTTTGATTTTTGTAGATTTAATGAATTATTAATGTTGTTGCCTTTGACTTCCCTTGCTAAATTTTCTTCCACTTCAGTATTTTTTTTCCTTTATAAATATCTTAGTTCTTTTGAGATATTTATTGTTATGGATTTTTTTTTTTTGCTAATCTGCTTATTTCTGAGTATTTTTTTTAAATATGCCTAATTGAAAGTTTTAGTTTCTGACCTATATCCAATCCTGGTTTCTTCCATTTTGGGGTTTTTCCCCATGAACTGTGGATATTTCATAGGATTTTATTTTTTTACCAATCACTGTCATTCACTTTTCTTCATAGTGTTTTGATTATTTCTTTTTCTAACGAGACCATTATATTATCTTTGAGATTTTACTTGTTCATGCTTCTGGTTTTAAGAGTTTCTCTGTTGTGTTCTAGGGTTTTGTAGAAATTTTCTTCTTGATATCTTTGATGTATCAGCTTTTACCCTTCAATATTTATTTTGTATTTCCTCCCATTTGGCTATAAAGTGTATAGCAGATACTAGGTTTCAGGTTGTCTCACATTATGGGAAATAGGATTCATTTTTCTGTAGGCTCCCCAGAGTAATTTCTTGGATGACGTGACTCTAAGCCAAAGAGATATCACAATGATTTTAGCCCATCTGACTCATGTCCAACGTCCTCCTTTCTTTTGCGTGCAGAGCAGAATCAGCATTTTCTATCAGGTAAGGGATAGAGAACATAGCAGTAGTGGGGTAGAATCACTTCCTATCCTATTCAATGACACATACACAATATGGAGAAAGTAGGCTCCTTTCTATATCATATTCAATTTTAGTATTTTCCAATAGAGGCAATGGCTTTGTAAATGGTTCCTCTCATATGTAATGAGATGCATTTATGGGAGAGTTGGTCATGATGAAAGCTATAGTAGCTAGTTGTGAAACACAAATTCCCTGTAGGCAGAGCTACTGAACTATGAGGACATCAAATCTTGTCTTCATTAAAATAATGCTTTAGCTAATTAGCTTAACACACATGAGGGTCTTTTTCCAGCAACTTTCCTGTAGCTGGTCATTATAGTGTTAGCATATGTATTATTGTGGAAAGAATAATAGATATAGAAAGGGAGAGAGTGGATTGAAATTATGACTTTGTTATTACCAGTCGGTTTCTTCTTACTTTTCTGTGAACTTGGGCAAGGCATTGCTCCTCTTTGCAGTTCAATTTTCTCATCTTTAAAATGAAGAAATTAAGCTTAGATGAACTCTGAGACTTGTTTTTTTCTAGCTCTACAATAATGAATCTATGATCCTGTGGTCTGCGTGGGAAACTTGTAAAGTTGTAGAAAAAAATAGTTATTTCTCATTCATGTGTGTTCCTGTTTAATTTATACTATATTTCTCCCTTATTGTGTATATCTTTGTGCTATGTGGAATCATCTCTGAGAAGATAGATATGTAAGGACCACCTTCTCTTCTCACAAACATATCTTCAAATGTCCTGAAATATACTACTTGTTCTTATCACTCCTGAACTTCAAATAAATATATGGAACTAGTCAGTAAACCACTTTAATTATTCATGCATTCTGGTACATTAAGAGACAGGAGTATTCTTTACTGACTTAATTCCTTTCTGTTAGTCTATTCATAAAAGTGCACTATGGAGAAACATAATTTTCTAACGTATATAGTATGAAAAAGATGCCTCTGTTACCTTAATCATTGTAATGTCCATAAATCAAAGTAATTTAGAGAGCTCCTGCCTTTGAGATATCCCACTGAAGTACTCTGGATTAGTGGCTAGGCAAGTACAGCACAGATAATGTTGTAACCATTTGAAATAGACATCCTCTCTTTACCTTTGCAAATTAATAATTTTCAGATATCGACTTTTTAATTTCCTGTACAGTTTCATTTGAGTATCTTGTAGCAATATTCTTTTGTAATATTTTTCATGTCTTTTCCCACAATATGACCCTCATGTTTGTCTTTTCAGTATGAGGTTAATGTCGTTCTTGCCTCAGTCTTTAATTATGTTGGCAATCATTACCTTTTATTGTACAATTTATTTCCCCTTTATTTGGCGAGCTGGACAGTTGAGTTGGTTAAGGTGGAAAGGACTTGCTACAGAACAGACCTTGTCATTTTAATCTATCTAAGAACAGTTTTATTATCTGCTATTTCATTTGTTGTTAGCTCTAGTAAACCTCATTTTGTGTTTGCCAGGGCTTTTCTCATCTCTCATTTTATGAAATATGATCAATAATGCACCACCATTCATTTCTTATTTCTCCTCCAAGCACTTCTCCTGACATCCTTGTCCTTCTCCACATGGTGTTTCTTTTCTACTTCCTAAGATAAATAGCTTTGCTTAGAATTTTGCTACCTAAGGAAATGTCCACTTCCAAGTGATTTAAGATGGTCTTTCTATATTTTCAATGTTGCTCTGCTCCTCTCCCTTAGTTGCTGGGATTGTAGTGTTTTTCTTATGTGGAGTATTATCATGTGGTTAATTATGTAAGTATTCTTCCTTTTCTTTGTTTTTTTTTCTTTCTTCTTCATGTCCTTACATTACAATTATTTGGTTTTACTCCTTAGATTATAAACATAGGAATTTTGGGGATATGCCATCATATTTTACCGGGATAACCTATGCAAAATCTCAATGTAATGTTCTTATTACAGTCATAATCTATACTATAAAAATAAAACTCAAGTAATGTTATTTACCCTTATAGCCATGTCTATTATAGAGATATTGAAGACTTGAGAATAATGTGCTGCTCTGTTTTGTCTTTTTCAAATACACTCTTCTTCTGAGAGTGGCATTTAATATTAGTATCATTAGCATATACACATGACACATGCCTGTGGAAAACAAACTTTCCTGCTGCCATTTTTATGGAGTCTATGCCTTTAGAGATAGTTAAATCCTACTTTCTGTAAGAATTATAGTACAGCATTTAAAAACTAGGAGTGGGTTTAAAGAATGTTTAGGAAGCATTCCTAATTTAGATCCAGCTTTATTATGTTTTAAAATAAATTCTGCAACCCACTAATCTGAAGTATAGACTACATGCTCTGTAATGAAAACAAAATGAATATTCAATGTTGTATTTCAAATTTTTTAGGAGTCAGTTAATATATATGTGCTCCTTTTCATAACTCTTTATTCTTGTAGTGTATATACTACAGTGAGAAAAAAATGAAAGTCACATAAAAGTATAATAAAATTCAACCTATACAATCTGGGTGGCTCAATCAGAGAAAAGCATTGGTATACACTGAATCTCAATAAAATTCATATGATTATTTACTATTGTGGTAATCATAAGCAAATGGATATTAAAATACTGCTATGTTTTCTAATTTTCCTAATAAAATAAGTGAAGATGAAAAGATAATTGGAATTTAATGAATATGAATAAAACAAAATATACCTCCACATATTTATATGCTAAGCATTAGCAGCTGTTATTCGTTTCTATTTATATTTAGTGAGCCACCTTCATTGTTTGTGGTTCCATCTCTGAGGGAGATATATGAAACAGAAATGGACCTAGAAGATTAAAATCTTAATGCCCTAAAGGGTTGTTTTCCTTCTTATAAGAAAATCAAGCCTTTGCCAAAGACATTTTTGAAACTAAATAACTATTAAGTTAATTATAATCAGATGTGTATAATAAAGTCTTGTATTTTGCTCCACTTTGGTACAACCCATTTGCATTCTTTCCAGAGACTTTGAGTTTGCCCTCTCTATCAGGTTGCACTTATACAGTTTTGCTCTGAGCAGTTGCCCAATTACCATGCTTTTCAACATATGCAAAGATGACTACTAATTAAGAACTCTAAGAGTATGAAATGTTTATTCAGATTTAGTTTAGAGAATATTTTGATATACAAGTTCAAAATTTGTACAAGTGTATTGGTTTACTTCAGGCCAAAATGAACAATTGACTTGTATGTTTGTATATGTGCACATGGCTTTTTTGAACAATTCTCTATTCAAGAAAATAATAGCATTGGAATTCTGTTCAGAATTAGTGATTTTATTCAAAATAATTTGGGGTTCATAAGTCGGGTTGGGTTCCAGTTCCTGCTCTAATAAGTAGAATATCTCCTTGGATTATGATCTTCATTAGTTGGAATGGATTTTCATGAGTTCAGCTGAACTTGTTCATCACTTTAGGACATGATGGCCAGGATTAATTATCTCATGGTCCATTGTATCATTGAACAGAAAGTATTCAATTCTATTTCACATGTTGCATGTAGTTGAACTTTTCTTCTTAAAACTATCCTTCCGAGTTAACCAATCCAAGCTGAAGAAAAAAGATCATATCTATAGGCTCCAACTCCTCATACATCTAAAGTCTAAAGTCTCCACTTCCTTTACTTTTGAATGTTGAGCTAGTGAGAAAAGAACGCAAGGCAAAAGTATGCATAGATGTGTATCTTGTACACTAAGTCCAGGTTAAAATTTCTGAAAGATACTTTTGATCATGTCACGTCATGATCAAAACCAACTGACAGCTTCCCATTAGCTACCTAACAAGATCCAAATTTTATAGCTAGGCCTTCAAATTCCACAAACTTGTTCCAGAACATCTTTCTGATTTTCTCTCTCATTGTTCACCTTTACTAATCTTCTTCTTCATCCAAATTTATCTTCTCTTTCTACTACATTAACACGTTCTGTACATTTTGTTTCTGCGTTGCTGCTGATGGTAATCTCTTGCCTAGAATGCCCTTTGTCTTTCTGCCCAATTTCTACCTATCACTGGAGTGTCACCTTAAGTCATAACTCTTTGGGAAGTCTCCCTTGATTTATTTTACTTCACAGTAAGGTATTTTTTTTCCTTCTCTAAACAACTATAATACTTAATTGTGTGTGCCACCAGTCAGTCATTTAATCAATACCACAAGGCAGCATGATTGTAACATTTATGTCCTTTCTCCTGAATGAGATTTAAAGTTTTTTGAGGGCAGCTATCATGCTTAGAATTCTTTTCACTTTAGGCTTGTCTACTCTTTTGTAAACTGATGAGGTTGGATTAAATGGTCTCTATGGCTGCTTCCTATTATAATGATTAATTACAGGAAAGATAATGGAGAGAAGAGAACATGGGTAAGACAGAATGTATATTAATGTTGGGGGTCAGGGATGGGTTGGGAACTCAGTCCAACTAGGTGGGGAGCCCAAGAAAGAAGCTTTATGCTTGAAAGGAAAAGTTTGGCTCCAAAGACAAAGTTACCAAGGTTAAATTTTGTCTTCTTCAATCATCCATTCCACTTGAGTCCTATAGATCAATGTAGAAATCCTATATTAATCCAAATAATGTCAAAAACTTCTGTCATATAGACAGGGTCTAAGTGTTGTTCTGTAAGACTGAAAGCAAAAGCTAACTAAAATATTTTGATGCATTTCATTTGTCAAATTACCAATTTCATTTAGCTTTTTGGAGTTGAGACTTTATTTAATAAAAGTCTTTTAACATGCATATTTATTAACATATAAATACATATATTTATACAGTTTACATCTGCAAGTGTATACAAACATATACAAAGTTACAAGTTTTTTCAGAAAAAAGGGATAATTTCAAGATGTATGCAGCATGTAACATGTTATTACTCAGTCAATCCTCAGGATTAGGATTGTATGTATGGCTCATTTCATTTAACAATGTCTATAACCTATACATCACTTCTCAAAACCTTTATTCATTTATTTCTCAGATTTGGTCGCAGAGTCTCTGCGTGTGGTGACCCAGTGGAATAATCATAAGATTTAGAACTGACGAGATATTGGGAGATTATCTAGTCCAATTCCCTCATTTTATATTTAAAGAAAATTGTAACCAGAGATATGAACGGACTACCTAACATCAGATTGGTGGCAAGCAGCAGAACTGTGTTTTGAATACAGGCCTCCAGAAACAAAATCCATTATTTTTGAGAAGTGACCAATTTAGTCCTAGGACTACTCTGCCCTTTAGCACCCTTGCATCTGATAATCACTGGGGCAGATGAGTATCACTGTTCTTTCTTTTCACCCCCCTCCCATATTTATCTACATCTCAGACTGGGTTTTTCTCACTTTATTTCCCTTTCAAGCAAGATCATCTTTAATTTTCTGTGTCAGAAAGTGCATAGGAGCAAAGAAATATAAGATTGAAGATTTAGAGCTAGAAGGAAACTTAGAGGTCATTGACTGCAGTCCCCGAATTTTACAAAAGAGGAAACTGAGATACAGAAAGAATAAATATGTAATCATTAGTAAAGATTAAGTGATTTAAGGTCACATAGCTACTATATGTTCTTTGGGATGGGGTCAGGGTTAGAAAGGATGACTAAAAAGCAAGACAAAAAAAATGAATAAGCAAAAGGCATTGCAGAAATTCCTCCAAATCTTATCAATTAAATTCCTTGGACATGCTTTCAAATATTAAGATGTTCTAATGATTTTTTCAAGGTATAGTGATATTTAATTCAACTTTGTATCTAAATTTTGTATGTAAAATCTCACCTTACATTTAGTAGGTATTTAACAAATTTTTGTTCATTTGGGTGGAATGACCTGTGCAACATCATATAATTGAGGGTGCAGTATGTTATAGTGGAAAGAGAACAGAGGCTCTGAAGTCAAGCCCTCCCTCTGACACTTACTACCTGAATAGCTGGAGGAAGTCACCTCATTTCCCTGAGCCTCCCTTTCCTGGTTTGTAAATTGGAAATTAGGTGGCCTCTGTATTCCTTTCTAGTTCTGCCTAGGAACTTATGAAATAAAAAAGCCTCCTTTTCTAAGAATATTTACTAAGAGAAAACAAGAATATCAATTCAAATTTTCTCAGTATTTTTTTCAAGAAATATTGGTTCACCACCAATTATTTCCCAGAAGTCATTCTCACATAAAGGAAGATAAATTATTGTTAATTAAATTTCTAATTAATATTTATTTTAGCTAACGTTCAAAAGATCACATTTATATCATGTAACTGAATTTTTTAAAATTATATCACATACTTGACTTATAATACTTTGGGGCCCTTGAATATAATCAACATGTACATTAATATCTATTCCCTTTTTTTTAGGATTATTAACAAGAGAGCACTGGGGTATAATGAAAAGAACAATGGATGTCAGAATTCAGAAAACTTGAATTTAAGTTCAGTATCTGATAGTAATTAGTTCTGTGACATTGAAAGAAGTCATTTTACCTCTCCAGATTTTAGGGAATCATAAAACTATGGAACCTTAGAATTTAAAGAAATCTCAAAAATCAATTAGTAGAATCCATATCTAATTAGTGAGTAGTCTCTTCTAAGGTATCCCTGATAAATACTCATTCCAACTCCAGTTAAACAATTACTGTGATGGGGAACTCTTGAGTTGGTCTATTCCACTCGGGAGTAACTATCATTAACCGTTAGGTAGTTTTTCTTTACATGCAAACACAATTGTGAGCCATTAATTAAACTCCAATCACTTTTTAAGTAACATTGATTTGTTAATTATCTGGGAAAAAAATGAAGATTTTGGATGACATGATCTCTAAAGTCCTTTCCAATTCTAACTCAACTAGAACACTCTATGACTAACTGGAGTTAGTTCAGAAGAAGGAAAATCAATGTGGTCTATGGTAATCAGGGGGGAGTCAGAGAAATAGTTAGTCTTGGGAGAGTAAGTGAGGAGTGAGTATATTCCAGGAAAGTGAACAGGACAAAAGTTGTCAAATCTGGAAGGAATACATTCAGAGCACCATAGAAATATGTTGTTCCACTATTGAGAAAAATCTCTCCCTCTGTGACTCATCTGTTGTTCATAGTTTCTCTGGGGTCAGGTAGAACAAGACTAATCCCTGTTCCATTAAAGACATGCTCTAAAACCTCTTTTATAATCCACAAAATCTAGGCTCAAGATTTTCAACCCTTATCATCTATCCTTATATGTAAGTTTTAAGTTCTCTATTATCCTGATCTCTCCCTAAACATGGTAAGCAGAATAAAAGCCAATACTTCAGATGTGATCTGACCAATGTGAACTAAAGCAGATTCCTTGTGGGGTTTTTTTGTTGTTGTTTTTTAATTTGTTTGTTTTTGCTTTGGCTTTGTCTGTTTTATTTTGTTTTGATGGATTGCAATTTTATTAACAACACCAAAAATCATGAAGTTTTTTGGCTGCCTTGTCCCTCTGTTGACTTATGCTGAGCTTCCAGTTCACTAAAACCCACATATCTTTTTTTAGAGGAGCTCTTTTCCACTATGCTATGTGTAGCCATACTTTATGTACCTTGCACCTCTTCAGGAAACACATAAATGCAGAACTTTATATATATACACATATATATGTGTGTGTGTGTGTATACATATGTATATCTGTTATAAATAAATCTGTTAATACATGTTATAAATTCCTTCTTATTAAATTTTGTCTTTTGCTCTAGCATATCCAGACTTTTCCAGATTCTAATCCCTCCCAGCTACTTTCATCTAAAAAACTGGTTACTTAAACCTTAAAGTGTGATAGTAATGTGATATATTATTCATCTATAAAATGAGATGATAGTTAATGTCCCTTTTAACTTTAAAATTCTAGGACCTCAAGCAAATTTTGATTATTTAAAATTATTACAGAAGTTCTTAATGGCCTATTTTTGCCCTTGAAAAAGTCATTTACATCATTTTTGTTTATGAGAGTTCTATATATTATGTGGTCTAGTAGAAACATTACTAGGCTTGTAATAGGAAGATCTGAGTTCCAGCTCTGGCTCTGATGGTATTAGGTATGTGACTGTGTGTAAGTTTTGTAACTTTGCAGCTAGATGGTACAGTACAGTGAACGTTGGACTTGGAGTCAAGAAGTCAGAGTTCAAACTCACCCCCAGATATTTACCAACAGTGTGGCCCTGGGCAAGGCATTTTTCCTATTTCTATATCAGCTTTCACATTTGTAAAATGAGAATAGTAATAAGACCTATCTCATAGGGTTGTTAAGAAGAGCTAATATGATAACATATTTAAAGTGCTTTGCAAAATTTAAGACATACACATGTTAATACTGTTATTGTTGCTATTAATTTCTCCATGTTCCAATTTCCCCATAGCTGCTTATAACTACCTACCACTCAGATTTCACAGAAACAAAGTTTAAAACAGTATTAAAATATGAGTTATTCCATTCATTTCTGATTTGATCATCAATCTTTGGTTAGTAACATAACTTCCAAGAATAACGTTTTCTCTATGGAAAGACACACATATTCTGGTTTGAGACAATTACTTTGCAATGTGATTTCTGGAAATATACTTTAGCAAAATGTAGGGACTTACTTTACAAGTTTATTTGTATGAGCAAAATAATTTTCACCAGAAAGCTGTGTGCTTGCTGAGTGTTGTTATATTTGGGAATATTTTAAGACAGGTCTCATCCTCGGAGGTAAATAATTATTCCTTCTCCCCATAAATGGATTTACCAGGTATCCTGCAGTGAATCCATGAACAAATCCAGAAATAAAGTAATATTTCTATCCACAGGACAATATCCTTCCTTACTGCCCTAATGTTTAGATGGAATTATGTCCAGAATGAACTTATTTCCCTCCACTGTCCTCATCCATGACAGCTGGCATATGTGGTTAATTTCATTGTGTACATTTTAGAGGTTTTTTTTAAAAATATATTCTTTCCTAGAGAACTTTAGCAGTCCTTTAATGCAGTCTGGGTGTGCATGTGAATATTCATCAAAAGTAAGTTTAGCAAGATCATTACAGTGATGTTTCTCTTATGAATTATAATACTAAATTCAAGGAAAAATACTTCCCCAGAAGGAAAATTATCAAAAAATACTTCATATAAAAAAATTTTTGGCTAACATTCTCCATGCTAGATTTTAGATCCCTAAGTATCTCTCCTCAAGAAAGACTGCTGTAATAATGCTTTGGCAGTGAAGGCTATGTCTCAAGGGTGTAATGCCCTCCAAAGGTCTATTAATTCCATATCCATATACATGTTTATAGTTCTTTTCTTATAACCAGAATCTTCACCTCTGGCATTTTGATGATCTGAATGTGAACTGAATGTATAACTCTAGCAAAAGCATTTTGAGAAAAGATTCTAGGGAGAAACTAGGGAGTTAAAGACAAATGCTAGGCTTCTCCAAATTGTTGTAGCTAGCATTAATTCAGTATTGTTTTTGCCTTTGAGTTTCCATGCACTGCTCATTTTTGAATAATTTTGGTATGATTGGGGTGAGATAAATGCCTACCTTACTTTCAGGAGATCAGGACTCAAGAAATGGGACAGCAGGGACACAGAAGTGGTAGAATGACATGAGGCACTGAGACCCTTGAAATGTCTATCTCCCAAAGTAATGATGTTAACAGGAAAAGAAAGAGGGAAATTAGTCTATAGTCAATATTAGCTTTCATTAGCATGGACAGAGACAAAATGACTAATATATTAATTCAGTTTTTAACTACAATCTATGGGTATGTATGTTATAGAAAATATCCTAAGATCCTATCCAGAGGATAATCCCCCTTTGCTTTCTTGTCTCCTTCAGCACCTTACATATTTCATTGTACAGAGGCAAACAGTTATTCAGTATTTTTGATTGATGTAACACTGATATCTTTATGGCTGTTGATTTTAAAGCAGTTATCTATTATTTATATTCAATTCAACAAATATGTATTAAGTACCTACTATGTGCACTGAATATACAAAGAGGCAAATCTAATCATCCCCTGCTCTCAAGAGGTTTATATTCTTTGGTGTGAGGGTGTAGACCATGAGCCACAGACAAAGAGAGTACAGGATGGGGAATGAAGCACACAAAGGAAAGATTAGAGAACTCAAGGAATAATTCAGGAAGAAATAGCAGGATGAGAATTCTGGATTTGGAGTCAGAAATAGGTTTGGTTCAAATTCCACTCCAAAAACACTCTAGTTGTGTCAGTTAAAATCTTAGAGCATCACTTTTCTCATCTATAAAAATGGAGGGGGTATTATAATACTTGCAATACATATGTAATGGAAGCATTAGTGATAAGTCAGTCAATATACATTTATTAGGCACACACACACACACACACACACACACACACACACATATAATGTTAAGGACTGAGAATACAAAGAAAGGGGAAAACAGAACTTGCCTTCAAATATTTCCCAATATGAAGAAGACAATCTCAAAAATAACTAAATATATACCAGATATAAACAGTGTAGATGGATAATAATAGACAAATCTCTGAGTGACAGATAAATGTGAATTATGGGAAGTTATGGTAAGAAGTGAGGGTTAAAGAATACCTCACCCAAGAGGTTATACCTTAGCTGAGTCTTGAAGGAAGATAAATGTTCCATGATTCATTTCTTTCTTCCCATACCCATTAATTAATTCATTCATCTATTATTTCCACAAGTATCGATTTAGTGTCTAAAATCACACAATTCTAGCACTAAAAGTACCGGGAACATCAATTGATACATATTTGTTTGGTCCTTTAAAATATTCTTAAATTCTGGTCTTTATAGTGCTAGGAACTCCAGGGAAACCTAGGGGAGGGAAAGATATTTAAAGGACAAAAGAAAAGAGTCACTGAAACAAGAGGAGGAGGTACACCTATTTGTCTCAAATGCAAACTTCCATTTAGTTCAAAACATCAAAGGGCCCCTAATGGAAACCTATTGGAAGGTCTCAGCATGTTGGGTGGAGCTATATGGAGGATGTCAAGGTGGACATGGCTAAGAATGGCAGAAGATAAAAAAGCACTGCTAGAATACTTTTCCTCACCCCCGGAAAAAGTGACCATATCAGCGAGATCACAGAGTCATTGAAGTGCTGAAAGTTAAGGAAGTCCTTTGTCTATCAGTTAAATGAAAGATCAGATTTCTCTTTTGGTCAGAGCTTCTTGTTACAGACCTGTGGCTTCTCTTCAAGAAGTCTTTCTCCTTTTTTTCTATGTATGGCTATTTTTCTCCTACAGACCTATTTTCTTTAACTTAACTCAAGTATTGTGGAAATCAATAGAGTGACCACTCAGTGTACTGTACACAACAGATGCGGTTTCCTGTGTGTGATGCTCCAAGATGTTGCTGATGTGTCATAATCCTGATATCCACAATGTGTCCAATATAGCATTTTCCACAACTGCAGGGAACATTAGGCTTCAACTGTGTGAAATTCAATATAGTCTTTTGTTGGTTGTAGGGGGCATGAGATCTTGGATGCAGTTTGACCATTATTTTTGCTATGGTTTTTATTTCTTAAACACTTTTATTGATCCAGCTTGTGAATGCTGGACATAGGTTGTGATTGAGCTTCCCTCACACCTTGATTCTTGGCTTGTTAGTATTTTCTTTCTTGGTAGGAGTAGAGGTTTAATTAAATAGCCTTGCTGGCTCTCCATTCTTTCTGAGGATCATGTAAAGAACATGGTTGGCAATAGGAAAGATGACAATTTAGTTCTAGCCATAGTTGAATATATTAAGGTAGGGATTCCCAACTTTCTGTTGTAAAAAGCTATTCTGTACCTCAATGGAGGTCTTAAAATCCATTAAATCATAGGAAATAGTATTGATAACTACATGCATTTTAACATCAGCTGCTTCTGATCATGCTAAGGCTACAACACACAATGGAGTAGGAAAGAAATATACCTGCAATCTCTGGTCACCCAGGTCTCCTTTATCAGAACATTTTAAATGTCACTGAAGCTCAAGATTCAGTTGTCCTGTGGTTCATACACCTTTTATGAACTTTTTGGAGGACATAGACAACAGGTACACAGGAACAATAGGCAGAGATGGGTTTCAATCAATTTCATTGGATAAAACTCAACAATTGAGATAGAAGATTCTTTTGAGAAATTGGAGTATAGGCCAAAGCAGGTGTGGTAGGGAGGACAGTCAGAGGGAGGAGCACTATAGTGACCCAAGTTAGTACATAAAATGATATTACATAGGATACTTCATTTGCATCTCTCTTACAAACCTATAATTTATTTTAGTCATAGTCCCACTCCAATGTTTTATCTAGACTTGAAGATAATCCTCCTGGTCCTATCATGTGGTAAATATTGTAAGTATGATCTCAGTTTGGATTCTCTATTTCCAGAGGATCAACTTAGCTAAATTCAGATGTGGGAGTCAGAGCCAATCAAACAGGCAGTTGGTTGATGAGTTTGATGGCACAGCAGCTCTCAAAGAGGAGTTGCAGTCTATAGTCCTTGTGAAAGTATCCACACTAGTGAAATCGGAGCTCCTTCAAGTATGGAGATATTTATTTATGTAACACATCCCACTAGGAAATAATAAAGTCTATTAGGATTAAATCTGTTATTTATCTAAGCATTTTTCCATCTACACAACCTTAAGAGGTTCTGCTTAGAGTTGCTAATTCTTAAAAGCTTACCTAGTTGAATGTGTTATCATCAATTTACTGGAGACCACTGTGTTACAGTGCTAAAGAGGTAAGGCACTACAGTTAAGGGAATGACACCCTACTCTACCACCTTCAAATAAAATAAAGGTCTGGTGTCTAATGGGTGAGACAGCACAGCAATTAAATATGATGCCAATGGGCCCCTGTCTAAGGGCTCTTCTGGACCCTCCTAACTTTAGAGTGATTATCAGTAGCAACTGTTACGGTTTCCCTCCCAGCCTGATGACTTTCTTCTTCTTGACCTCATTAAAGGGGCCATGCCCTGGCTATTTCTTAAACAAGCCTATTCAATGAATGGGCATTACTTCACCCTAAGTGAGTACCTGCAAAGACCTTGGCCTACAGGATCCAAGGTCTCCCAGTGCATCCTGAGTCATCTCCAGTCATCCTGATGAATATCTGGTCACTGGATTCAGATGGTTCTGGAGGAGAAGTGAGGCTGGTGACCTGCACAGCCCTCCTTCACTCAAAACAAAGTCAAGTGCAAGTCATTTCTCTGATGGCATGGTCTTCTTCGGCAATGAAGGACAAACACAAAGTGTTAAAGACAGATGTCAAAGAATTAACTCATTACTTTGAATTTTTCTACTTTGGACAAACCATGGTTTGTTTTTTTAAACCAATTATTAGTATGTATTAATAGTTGCGCAAGATTAGAATATGTAAAATAATGTTATATGGGAATCTTCATATATAAGAGAAAATTTTTTTCCATATTCTTTGAACTAGGCTTCATTTTAGTTATGAAAACAGGAAAATTTAGGCTATATATATATATGTATATATATATACATATATATATATATATATATATGTAGTCTAACACATTGTTATAAATCCACTATAACTCAGGCAATCGAAACAATGATCTAAATAAAATGTGTAATCATGGGTATGCCAACAATCATTTTATTGTTTATGATGCCTTTCAGGATTCTAAAGATCTTGTGAATTACGACTGAATCATTCTGGCATGGCTTTAGCATACTTGTGTTATGTCAATTTTAATCTACCATCGTTAGTGAGTTGATATTTGTATAATTGAGACCAATAGATATCAACAGCATTCAAAGTAAATTACATGCCTTAAATGTGTTTATTATATTTTACATTTCAAATGTGGTCATTTGTTAACATTTTATAATATTCCATTTGCCATCTAAGTGACATAGATAGCATTAGCAGGCATTTTAAGGTTTGCAGAGCTTTTTACACATTATTTATCTCATTTTATCTTTACAACAATTATGTGCGGTAAGAGTTGTTATTGTTCCCATGGTACACATGAGGAAATTGAAGCTTAAAGAGGATAAGTGACTTGTGAAAGGTTGGACAATTAGCGAATACTTGTGACTGAATTGAACTCAGGTCTTCTTTACTCCAAGTCTAGTATTCTGTCCTCCATAAACACCTAGTTAAATAAAATATTTTCTCACAGTAATTTTAGATGGTTCTTATTCAGGTTGTATCCAAAGAAAATAATTTTATTATAAAAATATCAAATCAATGGTAACTTCCTAGAACTTACTGACAATCTAGGGAAATATATCACAGTTTGAATAGATGTATCCCAACTGTATTTATGGCATTAATTTAATTATAACACATTCAGGCTAAAGAGCCCTAGACAAAGGGTCAGAAAATCTAGGTTCTGAGCTTGGCACTGACACTTACTCCATGTATAAATATGGGTGAGTTATTTGCCCTCTCTGAGCCTTAATTCCTTCATCTGTAATACAAGTGAGCTAGACTTTTCAATTCTGAAGGCTGAGATTGTAAAATACATGTTAAGCTGCTGAGGCACATTAGTAATATAGTGCTCATATTTGTAAAATAGTGCTAACAATAGAACTACAGAGCTATGCATGTAATGAAAACAAAATATGTATTGAATCACAAAATAATAGAATTTAGATTTGGGAGGATCTTCAACCATCTGTTCCAACCCATGCCCCAAAACATCCTCATTATAATACATTTGATCAAGTGATTATACAGCCTCAGTTTAAATACCTCCAATCAGAAGGAGTCCACCATCCTTCAAGGTGATCATTTCCAATTAAGAAGAGAAATAATTTTAGAAAGTTTGTTTAGTTTTTTTTTCCCCAAACACCATTTACAAAATTCTCATTTTTTAACTTTCTCTCATTGCTCCTGTTTCTTTCCACTTGGGGGAAAAACCTCACCAATCAAACTCCTATTCTACCAGATACTGCTTTATATATGTGAAGACAGCAATCATGCCCTCAATGAATCTTTCACAAACTGAACATTCCTAGTTCCTTCAGAAGATCCTAATTTAATAAAAACTTAAGGCCATGCACCATCCTAGTTTACCCTCCTCTTGACACTCTCTAGGTTGTCAATTTCATGCTTAAACTGTGGTTGCCAAAACTGAGAAAAATATACCAAATGTGGTCTGACCAAGGTAAGGTACAGAAGAGCTATTACATCCTTATCTTTAGAAATTATGCCTCTGTTAATGCAAACTAAGATGATTATTTTTTCTTTCTGTAGCACCATAATTCTGACTTGTATTGAACCTGAAGTAGACTAAAATTGCCACATATTTTTTTCAAATTTTTTTTTGTCTAACCAAAACTTCATGCACCCTATACTTGTGGTAATGATTTCTGAACCCTATTAAAAAGAAACTTTACATTTAGCCCTAGTGAATTCCATCTTAGCAAATTCAGCCCATTTTTCTAGTCTGTCAAGTTCTTTTGGGATTCTGTATATTAACTATTACAGTATATTAACTAAACTTTACTGGTTTATGTCAACTGCAGATTTGATACATATCACTGTGGATGCAGTTTTCCAAGTCATTGGTAAAAGTGTCAAATAATGCAGGGCCAAACACATTACTAGGATGTTATACTGAGGACCTCTTAACAAGCTGATATAGAACCTTTTACAACTACCGTTTGCTTTCAAGCATTTGATCATTTCAAACTCCATCTCGTTGTATTAATATCTGGGCAGTTTTCTCCATCTTTTGCACAAGAATAGTATAAGATATAGTACTTTATCAAAAGCTTTGCTAAACCGTAGATAAACTAAATCTGTAGTATTCCTCTCATTCTTCACTTTAGTAAACCAGTCAAAAGTGAAATAAGGTTAGTGTGGCATAATCTATTCCAAATGAAGCCATATGGACTCTTTGTAAGTGTGAATGGATAGATGGGTGAATGGATGAATGTATGTATGAATGAAAAATATTCAGAGACAAATTTGAATGAATTGTCTCATGCTGGATAATATTCATAGAAATTATATATGTATATATCCATGGAAATTGTATATCTATATATATATACATATATGATATCTACTTTTTAATTCTTTTCCCATATTTATTAAAGTTCATAAATATATAATATTTATTTTTTATTTCTTCTCCCATATATATTAAAGCTCATAAATCGCTCATATCCAGTACTAGAAATTTTACTACTTGTCTCTATCATTTTATCTTCTTTCCTCCTTGTCTCTCAAACGTTTATATTCACAATTGTTTTCCATTTGCACTCTCTCTCCTTTGACAATGTCATCCACTTCTATGGATGTTCAGTTCTGTGCCAATAATTTCCAGATCTATTATCTTTAGCTGAATTTTCTTAAATGAAATCAAATCCCCCATGCTTAACTTCCTGTTGAACATGTTAAGTCTACGTTCCAGTCCAACTGGATTACCAACTCTCAGCTTATCTCATTAGTCAGCCTACCTCTAAGCATTTGCAAAGATATGCAATATATGCTCTCTACATTTCAATCTGTTGAAATCTTTCCTTTCTTCCAAACCCTCAGGTGTCACCGCCTCCATAAAAGTTTCCCTGATTCCCAAACCTGAAAGTGACAATTTCTTCTTCTTTGCTTTTTAAAAATATAACATTTTATCTCAACCTCTGTTTCGCTCTCATCACATTCTCTCTTCCATTATATTTTTGTATATGAATAATTTAAGGAAGCATCATGGTGTCAAGCTATGGCATCAGCAATGTAGAAAGAGCTGACCTCAAAGTCAGAAAAAGGTGAGTTCAAGTTCTGCTTATGGCACATAATAACTGTGATCCCCAGAAAATCAGTTAATTACTTATGACCACAGATACATTTCTAATACTAAACGTTGCAGAGCAGGTGGATATAGAGCTGTGTTAGTTGAAGAAATTTTCTCCTTGGAAGTTCCCTAGAGAAATCATATTGCAGTTTTGATCATCAGCATAATCGTCATCATCTAAAAGAGCAACAAACATATGAATTCCTCCTTTTGCCTGCAAGCCCCTGAGGTCAGAGACCACGTCATTGTTTATGGCACTCGTGTTTTTATTTTTATGTTCATAGTACCATGGCACATTTCTTTCCATAGAGTGTATGCTTAACAAGTGTTTTTTATTAAACACTGAATGAATGTTGCATTTCTAAATATCTGAAAAACTACTCCTAGAAAATGGCGTACTCATTCATTGAGGCTTATTTAAATGACCTCAGCTAAATCCATCCCAGCATGCTGTAACCATCAAGGGTAAACTGGTGTCAGGCTTAGATGTGGACTGTATGCTGATAATCGGTGTCACTGGACCTGAAACTTTGCCATCTTTCCTTTGTGTATATGTGTGTGACCTTGTTATTATAAAGGGTGAGGGGAAAGCTGGCAGAATGTCTAAAAATCAGAACAGTTGTAGCTCAGCACTTCATTTTAGACATGAAGTTCACTGTAGGTGCCAGATAACCTGACAAAATTGGAAACAGCAGCAGAATGGCTATATGGGAAACTTCAGAAGTTTGCAATGTCTTTAGTGGCCTAAAAATGGAACGGGTCCTGTGCAACTCCTCATTCATTGGCATATATTATTTGTGCCCACAGCCATCTCTTTATCATACTTGTTCTGGGTGGATATGAAACATCTTTCAGTAAACAATGATCTTTTGCATCACTTTAGAATGGTCAGTGCAGCCATGTCAGCACGAAACATTTGTGCCTTTATTGTTACAAGTAGTCAAGAATCAAAAGGCAGCTTTGAAAAGACAATAGCAAGAATGCCATCCACATCCAGAGAAGGAAATATGGAGCCTGAATGCAGATCGAAGCAAACTGCTTGCTCTGTCTTTTTGCTTTATTTTTTTTTTATTTCTCATGGTTCCTCCCTTTCATTCTAATTCTCCTGTACAACATGACCAATGTGAAAGTATATTTAATAAGAAGGTACAGGTAGAACCTATACTGGATTTCATGTCTTCTTGGAGAGGGAGAAGGTGGAGAAGTGAATGTTGAAAACTAAAAATAAATTTATTTTTTTTAAAAAAAAAGAAAACACAGTAGCAGAAGGTGATGTTATATCCTAATGCAGGGTTGGGCAATCTGTGACCTCAAGGACACATGTGGCCCTCTAGAACCTCAAGAAGTGAGTGGCCTCAGAGCTTTAGGTTCCCCACCCGTGTCCTAATGTTATGGTTCTAACAGGAAAACTTTATACAATAATAGACATGACATTTCTGTGATAAAAAAGCAGAGATTTCCCTCATTTAAAAGCGGGATTATATATAGTGTTTACAACAGAGCTTAAATAAAAGGCAGATGTTCTGTGATGTGTGAACAGCTAGGTAGCACAGTAGATAAAGAGCTAGACCTGGAGTCTAGAAGACCTGAGTTCAAATGTCACCTTAGACCTTTAGTAGCTATGGCACCCTGGACAAGTCATTTCATCTCTACCTGCCTCACTTTCCTTGTCTGGAGATACTAATAGCACCAAGGTTATTGTGAAACTCAAATAAGATAATATTTGTAGTGTTTAGCAAATATGAAATTACTATAAAAATATTGGTTATTTTTATATCTGGCTATGCTTCTAAGTGATTAGTGAATATTTGGAAAATTTGAAAACTTAAAATTTCATCTTTCTGAGTCTTCATATAGACAGTAAAAGAGGAGTTAGACTACATAATTTCTAAAACCTCTTTAACCTTCAGTGTTCTTTAGGTTCCTGTAAGGTAAAGTTTGGGATAGGTTTTAAAGGATGTTTAATATGTAAGTTTAATTAATTTCACCATTTAAACAAAGTTTCCAAGTGTCTATTGTGTGCCAGTAATCACTGCGCTAAACTTTGGGTGACATATAAAGTTCAGAGAATTTATAATCCTTTGTCCTAATGAACTTCCCAGTTCAGTTGGGGCATAAGACACACACACACGTTTGCATATAATAAAAAAGCATGATAAGTATATAAGGAAGATGCAAATATAGAGATATTCTTAAACTAGAGTTCACATACTCCAATTTCTGGGGTATCCATGAACTTAGATGGACAAAAAAATGCATATTTGTTTTCCTTTGTAATTCTATGCAATTTGTACTATGCATTTAGACATATCCTTTTGAGAAGAGGTCTTAGGTTTTAAAAGACTGCCAAATGGGATCCTCTCTCTCTCTCCCCCCAACCCCTTATAGACACATATAAATACCCTCAATGTTAAGAACCTCTGGTATTATTTAGAGTTGTACTCTGAAGTATGACAAGAGATTCAACAGGGGAAGAGGTCAGTGCAGGAATAGGGAACAAGCAGAACCAAAGCGTGGAGAGAGGAAGTTTTAGGCCATGTAAAGGACTTGATGAAAAGGCTAGGGTCTGGTGAACACAGAAAGACATTGAATATGATTAGGTAGAAAATTGCCACCATGTGAAAGTCCTTGAATAACAGATTAGAAAGTCTGAAGTACACTGTGATAGGCAGTAGGAAAATTTTGTAGTGTTCACAAGGGAAAAGGATTGCTTGTATGTAAGAGAAGTCAAGAAGCAATTTGAACGACAGTCTGTGGAAAGCAACAAATTAGAGAAAAATCAGTTAAGAAGCTACTGCCATGGTAGAGTTGGGTGGTAATGAGAATCTTCACTGAGAAAGCAACAGAGGGAGAGAAGGGAGCAGATGAGAGAAATACGGTGAAGATAGAATCAGAAGGAGTTAGAGAAACGATTGGATGAGATTCAAGGACAACACTATCATTTCAACAAATGGAAATGAGAAAGAGGGATTTTTAAGAAATAGACGGAGATCTGCAAAGCTCTAAACTGATTATTATGAAGACCATTAAGATGAATATGCCATCATCTGGTTACATGACTGTTAAGGATATAGTCTCGGACTTGTGTAAATGCAACTATATCTTTTGAAAAAAGCTAATGAGGTCCTTGTTACTTTCTGGAAGAAAATTCAGTTGGGCTTTGGCCAAGGTTTGGAATGATATCAGCCACTTAGCTAAAATCAATACGATAACCAAGACTGCAATTGGATGGGATCTCAAAGGGTATATTCATTTAATAGATGTCAAAAGAAGGGCCATGGATAAAAGTAAAATTTCCAAATTAGTTAACCTTAAAGACTGACTACATTTTTCACTTATTGGTAACCACTTCATTTCCCTTATATTTTAAGAAATATAATGAAGATAAAATTCAAAGGAAATCAATCAAAAGGAAAATAATCTTAATTTTTAAAAAATGTAGACATAATATGACCATAGATTTAAAACTGGAAGCAACCTTAAAGGTCATTTAATTCTGTTCCCCCATTTTACATATGGGGATATTGAGGTCCTAGGATTTAAGTCACTTACCTGAGGTCACACAAAGAGAACTGAGCAGGAAAGTGAACTAGGGTTCTAACTCCAAATACAGTATGCTTTCCGTGCCATTGAACAACTTGTGACTGGTCATCTGAAGGCAAAAAACTGGTGGTGGTTGGAGTTTTAAATTCATTTTCTTCTGGCAGTTTTTTTAGAGGGATGGGGAGAGAATATGTATATACATGTATGCAGTAGTTAATTTGTCTAAAGTTGTCTTCATGAGAGCTCTAAGCAGAGAAGGTAGCACTTTTTTAGTGCCCTCCTATGTCATTTTTACTGAGATTTCATGGGTCTAGGAAAATGAAAACTGTCACCATTTCAAGGATACTGTAATGCCTTTATCAATAAAGTAATTAGAACAATCGATATCAAGTATCAATTGTAAAAAAGGTTATTTTTTTGAAGAAGTATGTGTCATATTAGAATTATGCTGAGTCCATACACATAGTGGTAAGTGAGTATTAAGTATGTATATATCTTGGTGACCAGAGTAGGAAAGGGAGAGGACTGGAATCTGCCACAACTGTTGGTTTCATAGATGGGTCCATGATAGGGATGATTAAGTATATGCCTGTATTATTGGTAAGGAATAATTGTGTTGGACTGCTATGAGCATTAGGTTTAGTCTGCTAATGAGACTATGTTACTAAGGCTGCTATTTACAAGAATACATATACATGATTTTTAGGTCAACTTGTTCTCATCTTAGGGAAATATTGATAGGCATGTTTTCCCAGGATGTAAACAAGAACTTGGACTTGTATTCTTTATTCTCTAGTAAAATGTCAATTTATTCACTAGTCTCAAAAGATTTCAACCTTTAATCTTATCTTTTATTTGTGCAGAGAAATTGCTGTACTGTACTACTACCACTGAACTCCTAAGCTCTAGTCAATTTGAACTCATTAGTTCACAAAATATTAATCAGTTTTTCATAGCCAATATTTTTTAATACAGAGATGATTATTAAAGTGTTATTTTTTTTCATTTCTGTATTACATTTTTAAGGAAATACAATCAAATGTAGGAGAAAAGATGTTATCAAGCATTTAAGAAGGGCCTACTATGTGTTAAACACTATACTAAAGACTTTACATGCATACATAAACATACATATGTATGTGTGTGTGCATACATACATGCATGTGTATATACATACATGAGTGTGTATGCATTATCCAAAGTATAATGTATATGTGTATAAATATATACAAATACACATATACCCACATGTATACATATATGTATTGCTATGCATACATGTATAGTATACATATAACCTATAAGGTATATTGTGTGTGAGTATATGTTTGTGTGTATATATTGCATTTTGTATGTATGTATATAAACATGTACTTATACACCCATGTATGCATATGTATATAAAATATCAGTAAAGCATCTGCTGCTTGGCACATGGTAAGTTCTTAGTAAGTGCTTGTTCCTTTTTCTCCTATACTTGATTGTATAATATATGTATATACATATAGGTATATATAAAGATGATAGTTTAATGGGATTGTGTCACTAATCAAAACAGTAAAAAGAAAACTGGAATTGTAGTCGAAGGACATTATTTCAAATCCTAGATCTATGACATTCTATCTGTCGGACTCAAATAAGTCCCTTAACTTCAGTCAGTCTCAGTTTCTTCATCTGCAAATGAAGGGGTTAGATTAGATCTCTGAGGTCCCTTCCAACTCTAATTATGAATCTAAATAAATGTATAAATCTGAAGTCTTATACCTCAGTTCTACAAATCAATTCAAGATCTAGGGTCTTTAGTGTCCCACAACACTGATGAGCCAGGTATGATATGTCAGTCAACAAAATTCATCTAATCTTAGGCTATATCAGAGAGGCATAATGTCCAGAAGGAAGGCAATGAAAACTGTGTTGTACTATATAGTTCTCAGACTACATTCAGGCTTAGCTCTAGGTGCCACAGTTTTAGAAGGGCATGGATAGAAGGGAAAGTCTGTGTAAAAGCAAAGAGGGATGTGGTAAAGTACCTCAAGCTTACAAAATAAAAAGATCAGTCTAAGGAACTAGGAATTTTTAATCTGAAGAGAAAATATTGATGATGGACATGATAGCAGTCTTAAACTATTTGAAAGCTCATATGTGGAAAAGGAACACGATTTGTTCTGCTTGGTTCCAGAAGTACAAACCATGAGTAATTACTGGAAGTTGAAAGGAGACATATTTAGGCTTTAATAGGTATTGTAAGACTCATAATTGGAAGTCCTCAGAAGGCTGGCTTTTTTGAGGATATCATAGAGGAGATTTTCCTTTTTGATTATGGATTGAACAAGACACAACTGAGGTGTCATCCAACTCTATGATCCTGTGAATCTTATTCTTAAGGATCTCCCTTATCCATTCCAATCATTTGTGACTATAGCTTCAAATTCAGATGCTTCAGGATCTTGTTTTGTTTTGTTTCAATCCCAGCCTAATCAGGGAAGATCCAATATATCATGCTGTTGTTCAGTGTTAAACAGATAAAACTTGTTGATTTGTTTAACATTTCACTTCCATTCAGAGACACAACTGATAACTTGTAAAGTTTTTCCCTCTTGCAATTCAGCACTTCCCTTTTCATTCCAGTCATACATTTTGGCTTCTTTCTCCATCGTTTGCACACATTTTCTTTTGTGCCTTTTGCAAGCTTGCTTTGGGTTCTCTGATTCTTGCCAATGTTTGCAGCATTTTTTTCATATTATTTCTTGATAACCTGGCCTAGTTTCTTCTTCTTTTTTTAAAGCAGTTTCAATGCAGTTTCCATTTCCTAACTTCCCTAACTAAGGCTTCATTGTTTCCCCATATTTCTTACACATACATACACTTGAAGAGGTTGCTTTTTTTTCTTGAATCCTTACTACTCTGGGAATGCTAAGCATATTAGGGAAAGGAGTTTTGTTCTTTTAACCTACTAGGAAGAAAGGAAACTGAGTTGATGATGACCTGGAAACTAGGAAGACTTGATGCAAATCTTTTTTGTTTTTGTTTTGAAAATTAAAACATAAGACTTCTTTAAAAACCACTTGCAAGGTTAGTGTACATGTTTTGGATTCAGTAAGCCACATTAACATTATCTCACCTTGTTAATACATGCCAAGCAAATTGCATCTGCCTTAAAGCTAATCCATGATGCCAAACCGGTCTACTTGTGATTCCCCAAACCTGACATTCAATCATTATGTGGCTTACATGCCAAGAGGACATGAAGCCACTCATCCTAACTTTCATCTCTTAGAATCCCTAACTTCCTTCAGAGTTCAACTCATGTATTACCTCTTATACTTTCCTCCTCTTGTTAAATTCAACAAGGATTTATTGAGTGCATATTATATATTAGGCACTGAACTAGGTGCTGAGGATTCCAAGCCAAAAATTAGTCCCTGTTCTACTGGTTCTATTCTACTGGTTGTTAGTCTTTTCTCCTTCCACAAATAATAATGTAGATATACTTAAGACTTTACATATTGTTCATGTCCAGTAGAATATAACATACTTAAAGTATGCTTTACACATAGCATGTATTTAATGAATTCTCATATAATTGGATTAGTTGTCTGCTATGACCAATCAACAGAACTAATCATTGATGTATTTTTAAAATTATCTTCAGCTTTTTTTGACTTCATCAAAATATGGTTACTTAGCATTTTCATTTTGACTATTACTGTACTAGGCATTTTGGAGGAATTTACAAAAAATGCTTTTAACCTATTCCTTTATATTCTGATATAAATATTTTTTAAAAAATTAAACTACTTTCTAGTCTTCCTTAATGTACACAGTAATATTTGTTGATTATCTGAATTTATTCTTGATATATTTTCAATTATTTATCTTTTTGTCACAAAAAAATGCAGATAAATATCACTAGGTGGAATCCAAAAACTTAACTTAGAGTGTAATAGTATTGCAGTAATGTTAAAGCAGTATTCATATTCCAATAATTGAAAATAAGAAGTCACCTAAGTAATACTCTGACTAATAACGGGTGTTTCTTAATAAGAATATGCAAATATCCAAATACTCCTTGCTTCCACGCATGAATGGGTAACAGTTTAGGAAACAATGAAGAAAGTGGCTGATTTAATTGTTATTGTTTTTAACACATACTACTACATTGTTAGTGTTCAAAATAATTTTATATCTTTTAATGTAGCATTTTCTAGGCAATAGAGATTTTAGGTGGTGGTTTGATTAACTTAAAAATAAAGACAGCTATCATTTTATATTGGCATAATATATTCTAAGGATCCTTCATATCCTTGTTTGCTATTACTCTTTATAGGATGTGTTCTGTTAAAGTCTTCCCAGCTGTTGCCAACCCATATTCTTAGACAAAAATGTAAAGGGTCTTTATGATTCTAAACTGATGCTGAGCCCTGACTTGCAATGTGGTTTTAACTTTTTATCTTGTGAAAATTTCCTTTCTGTTTTCTTATTTTTAAGGTCCAGCATATTAATGTATACTATGTCCTTTGAAAGCCTGGTAACTTCTGTCATCATTTCTTTAATTATTTCTTTTCACAACAGTTAAATGAGGTATTTAGTTTTATCAAAATTCATGAAGGTAACGTAGTTTTTGTTCTATTTCAAATTTAAATAGAATCAAAGGATTTGAATGCATTTCAAAAAGTAATTTTGTTTGCTTTTCTCTTGAGAGTAGTAACTGAGAACATCAAAAAGAGGCACACACACACACACACACACACACACACACACACGCACGCACACTGTTCTAAAGATAATATTATGTATTCTTGATGTCCCTAAGTAGATTCTCCACAATCTTAATTGAGGACAGTTCAATGTTTAACAATATTTAATCACTAGATGGTAGTGTTAGCCACTTACCTGATGCTATTTCCTATAAGTTTCAGGTCACATGCTCAATGAGAGTAAACTCTGAAGAACCAGAAACTACTCTGTTGTTGTAGAATTACCAGTCCTCTTTCTATACCTAATCTCGGGGATTTTGTATGGATTTGCATAATGGTAATATTTCTGAGTCTCCATTCCAATATGAAATGACACCTTCTCCTTGAGTCTACAATGTGTCCCTCAGTCCTAGTCATATGACCATGTGATCATAATGGAATCTTCCATCCAAGAAAACAGATTGAGGTGATTATTTTTTTAATTCAAGTGTACAATTAAACAAATGGAGAATTGTGTTTTTTAAAAAATACATTTAAAAATTATCACAGGTTCTGTGATCCATAATTTCTGAATTTAGGTAGACATTATCAGTCTAGGGATATATCTTAAACCCAAAACTTCTAAGAAAGACACATTTCAGGTTTTCAGATATGCCATTTTCTTCCCTTCTACGGAAACAAACAAAGGAGGTACAGACAATAAAACACATTTCTGAAATGCTAATGTATTCAAAAAACTCCTAGCAAATGCCTACACTTCTAATGAAACTGCTTTTCTGATTACAGATATATATAGCAGGCAGCAAATTCCAGACCTCTCTCTCCAGCTGCCTCATGGAGTCTTGTTGGCCTATGTAGAATTCGGTTTCTCTTCACAGCTTGTTTATGACTAAGGAAAAGATGGAGTACAGTTAATAACAGGCCAAATGTCAAACAAAATCTGGCTGTCCCAATTAGTCTTGCCTTTTCCGTTCTATGTGTCTTTGTCTATACCTCTGCCTTCAGGTATTTAAGTTCAGCCTAGCTGAGAATAGTTATTTCCATCTTAGTCTCCCTGGCTTTCTTTAATAATTTGGTTTATGGATAAACCTGAACGAAGATATAGAGTTGCAACTGTCAAATGGGAAATAGATATAATGATGTATCATTACAATCTTGAAAGACAAGGGCAATATGGTATAGCAGAGAACCAGCCTCAGAGCAAGGAAGTTACTTTCATCTTCCATATGAGGTGATTTATATAAAATTTATTAATGAGGAAGTCAAACTTTCTTTAATGTATAGCTAAATAATTCCAATTGCTTTAACCTCTTTTCGTCAGTGTTCTTCCCCACATCTTTTTTTCTACATGTGCATATAGATATATGGAAAGGTGGTAGAGAAATTCAAGACAAGAAAATGACATTTGTCATAACACTCTCTTTTGAGTTGATCCTACTTCTGTCAATTCTTATCTTATAATATTGGACAAACCATTTGACCTCCCTATAGTTCAGTATCCTCATTCATAAAATAAAGATATTGATCTTGATGGAATCTGAAATATCTTTTACCAATAAATTTATAATGCTATGATAGACATTTTAAGGTTCATCTTCATTCTCATTTATACTGCTATCTCAGGAGTTAGACAAAATCCTTTTCTATGCTTTTGGAAGTTCAGAGATTTTTTTAAGTGATCTTAAAGACCTAAAATTAGATTTAGAGGTGGAAATTAGTAGGTTCAGAGCTGGCAAAGAATTTAAAAGTCAGCTAATAAACTCTGCTCATTTTAAAAAGACAGAAACTTAAGTGCCCAAGCTTATACAGATAATAAGGAAAACTGGGGATATGAACCTTCAACCCTCCCAGTATGTTTTCTACTGCACTAGACAGTACTTTTCAAAAAGTAATTCTGTTTGCTTTCCTCTTGAGAGTGGTAACTGAGAATATCAGAAAGAGACACACACACACACATACACACACACACTGTTCTAAAATATAATATTATGTATTCTTGATGTCTCTAAGCAGATTCTCCACAATCTTAATTGATGACAGTTCAATGTTTGGACCTTATATAGAGAAAGATATAGCTCCAGAATCTCTTTTCCCACTACATAAGACCTTTAAACCAGAATTCATTCTACCAAAAGGTTTGCTACTAGATTAAACATTATCTACCCTTCCTTTTCTTAGACAGAGTTAAGTTTAGTCAATCTTGTAAAAAAAATATGTGCATCACTGTGGAATAGTTAATCAATTCCCCTTTATTGATAGTGGTTCAATAAGAGCAAAGGTGTTTAAATTTACAAACTAGCAGAATTCAAGGTGTAGAATATTCACAGCCAAGAACCTAAATCAATCATTCAAAAGTTTAAATGGACAAGTAGTAAAGAATATGAAAGCAGAACCTGGTATAAAGTACAAAGTCATCATAATGAAGGTCTAAAGTCTTTCAGGACCCCTTTCTTTATTAAACAATTCTCCGTGCATTTTGCTCAGAGGCTAAACATTTGGGTATTTGGAGGGAGAAGAGAATAGTTTCATAAAGTCACAATAAATAAAATTCACTCTTTTCAAGGACCACGTAATGTTATGGGTTGCCCATATCCATGCAGGATTCAAGAGATTTGGGCTATACTCCTGCTTCTATTGCAATAAAAAGAATAGGTAGGAAAGAAAAACAAAACAAGGAAACAGAGTTCAACTACTTGGGTTTCAATACCTTTTAGGAGTTTGATCAGGAAAAGCACAATATTTGCAAGAGGTAGCATTTTTTTAATTAAATAAAAATTCTAAAGAGTTACGATTTCTCCTCAATAAAACTTTCATGATATCAAGCAGGAAGGAGAATGAATTCTTTTGTTTCCTCTATGACCTTCGTTGTCTTTATCACTTCAGATTTCAGGAAACATGAATCTAGTCCTCGTTCTAACAGTGAGTATGGTATTGCTTTGGAAAGTTCACTGAACCTCTCTGGGTCTCAGTTTCTTCATTTGTAAAATAAAGACTTTAGTTGAGATGATGCCTTTCAGCTCTCACATTCTGGATCTCCTAATCTTAGTGGATCATTTCAAATGCAAATGGTGAAAAGGAGATTTCTGACAAGTATATGTTAGTCTAGATGATGTCTGTGGTGTCTTCTCATTCTGAAATCTATGATCTTTAAAAAGGGCAGTCAGAAAATGGCAGAATGCCATATTACCCAGAATCCTCTTGGGAGCTGGACTTTCCATTAATAATGTTACATACTATATCTCTTAAATAATTTCCAAGTCTGATAATTTTGATCAATAGTTATATTATTCTTCTATACTTTCCAGGTAATGAAATATTACAAGCTTTGATTCTTTGACTGTTGATTCTTTGACTTCAGCTCATCTTTTTGTTTTCTTCAAAATACCACCCTACAGAATTGAATAAGAAAGAGGGAAAAATGTCCAAGGAAATAGTTCTCAAGGGAATTTCATAGTTATGGTCTGGTTTGAGGTCAGAGAAAAATAATTATTGAATCTATAGAGAATTTTCCTCATCTTAGGCAACCAGAGTACAATTTCTATCAGGAAAAACACTTTGAGTTAAAGAATAATCATTTTTCCATCCAAGCCTACACATTACCTATGAATTGCATGGGTTACATATACCCTATTAATTCTATAACAGCCATTTAAGGAAGTTTTATATGTTAAATTGAACAATAAACTTTAAGGATAATGTAGAGTTTGTTGGTACAGGCCCCAACAATATAGATTTTTCTGTATTAATATCCAAGTACAAAGTTAAATCTGCCAGCATAAAACAGCATTCTACTTTCACACTTTCCCCATCTATTTCCCTGAGTAACCTAGGGCATGAGCCACAATAAAAAACCATCATTAAAAATAGCAGGTAGTTATAGAACATCTTTTACCCAGTTTACCAGCCTCTGAAGAAAATCCCATTAACACAGGCTATGTTCTGTTTCACAAAATAAAGGAAGACTGTACACTTGGGGCTTATCAGGGCTAATCATTTCAAGGCCATTAATTAACCAGATTCTATTCAGAGTAAAAATGTTTCTCAGTCACCTCTCTCATATTGACATTCATTTTGTGCTAACCACTCTACCTGCCATTGCTATGTGCCATATCTAGAGGCCATTTAAACAAGAGTAAGATAACATTAATTCGCTGTTCTTCCCTTAATCATATAGAAGCATATCTGCTTGTTATAAATAATGATGCTTCCTTGCCTGGAGCCCAAGTCTTACCACTTGGTCTAATGTAAAACCCTTCTCTATTTTTAATAGTGGACAATCATTAAATGTCTTTAATCCTTTGTTATACTTTCTCAGGTCTCTGTTCTTCTTTATTTCTTCTTTAAAGCTGCACTTTAAAATTTGAACAGGATTGCTTTCCAAAGGAATAAGTAGAGGAGGACATAACCTTTTTATTTTTGCTTGATTTGATCAAAATAATCAGTTTTCTTCTTTGTCAGGGATAATTATTGGAAGCAAGACTTGATTTAAGTAGAATTTCTGTCAGACAGTGCAACGTCACAACTTATTCTAGTCAGCACATGTGTGTCTACAGACACATACACACATGTGTATGCATAAGAACGGTAAGTCAGGAAATTTTACCAAAATTCCATTCATTTTCAAATTTAGCTTATCCCAACTACAGAGGAAGCATAAATCCTTTCTTTCTGCCAACCTGTGGCAAAAAGATTGCTGTCATTACTTTCAGTATGGCAAGTGAATTTCTCTGGCTGATGGAATGAGGCAGGCAAACGTGCGATTGGATTTTAGTGACTGGAGATTCTTCTCTGCTTGCTAGTATAATTAAGCATGGCTTTTAACAACTTCTTACAATCCCCAGAGGGCTTTCAGGAATGGAGAAGGTAGTTTTCCAGTATTCTGACACTCCAGTTATAGCTTATTGCTAACCAGTTGTTCATCTAATCAAACTCAGCCAAGTACAATATACCCTCTCTAAAAGAAAGTTCAAAATAATACATCTATAACCTGAGGGGAAAGGAGATAGGGTGTATGTTCGTAATCACTACGCCCAATTTTTCTTCCTTTTCCATAACAAAAGCAAGGAATTTGGGATAGAAATCATGTTGAATTTAACTATAAAAACAAGAACTTAAAATGCATAAAAAATGGAAATGCATAGGGTTGTTATAACAATGACACTCATATTTTTCAGTCTTTAAAGTTTGCAAAGTACTTCCTTCACATTCTCTCTGTAAGACATACATTGTTATTCCCGTTTTACAGGTGGTGAACCTGAGGTTTAGCAAATGGTTTGCCCAAGGTTAGGCAGCTAAGTGGCCAAACTAGGATTTATATCTAGTGATTTATAAACATTAAATTGCAATATACATGTGCTAGAACATCAGTGTAACTTCAAAGATGCATGGATTTGAAGACTGAATACCTATATCAGGAGTTCCTAAATATTTTTGTGCATTGGGGCCGACTTTGGCAAAGTGAAGCCCTTCACAGAATGATTTTCTTAAAAACATAAAATGCATAGAATTATGAAGAAAACCAATTATCCTGAAACAGTTTTCATGATATGTCTTTTGAAAGTTCATGCCTGGGTTAGCAATGCTTGCAAATGGTCTTCATGACTTTTCCTAAAATTTCATCCTAGGGTCAACCTGATAATACGCCTTTTTGAACATTAGTCTAGTCCTCAAATGACTGACATGTCCATCACTGAGCCCATACTCAAAATCTTTTCATCTTAACAGAACCTGCCCAAAATAGTACTCCTATTCCTTAATACGTCCACATATCCCTGAGCTTCAGAAAATAGGTTATCATAATGTCAGTGGTCATGATGCCAAGGGATGCATGTGCATTTGTTGTTATGCAGTCATTTCAATTCTGTCCAACTCTTTGTGACTCCATTTGGGGTTTTCTTGGCAAAGATGTTGATGTGGTTTGCCATTTCCTTTTCCAGCTCATTTTATAGAAGAGGCAACTGAGACAAACAAGACGAAATGATTTCTCTGGGGTCAGCTAGTGAGGCCAGATTTGAGTTCAGGAAGACTCATCTTCTTGACATCAGGACCAGTAGTCTATCCATTGCACCAACTAACTGCCCTCTGTGTGTTTAAGGAGCTCTATTTAGGGGATTTTCTTTAGCTTTCTTCAGGGAAACCAAAGATCTGGGGAAAAGGAGGCATCCACAGGAAGGACTATACCTGTTCTTCCCAAGAGAGCAGTGCTTTTGTATATTGAATTCAATTGAATAAATAAGGACTTGTCTAGTTTCTGCTCTGGGCCAGGCAATGTGCTGAGTCCTATGAATGCAAAAACAAAATAGAAAATTGTCCCTTCCTTCAAGGAGAAAGTATTATTCAAAGCTACATGGCTATAGTAGATCAGATGTTAGTACATCATATATGTTGATTCCTTGAGTTTCATTATAGCGTAAGAACATTTATAATTACTGAAAATTCAGGGCATAACTGCCTAAAAATGTAATTGATACAAAGCAATTTATCAGAGTATTTAGTCCGTTTTTAAAAGAAAAGAAAGAACCAGATACCAATCTGTTATTACCATATACTTATTAATTATGAGTGTGTGTATATATGTGTGAAGTTCTGATAATTTGAGCAGAATCGGTAGTATTTTTTGAGACATGGTAAAATAATGAGATGGAATCAGTCATTTTGCCCTGCTCAGATTATTAAGACCTACTCTCTTGAGCTGTGAAAGGTAAAGCATTTGTCTTCTACTCCTAGTAGAGGAAGAGTAGAGGAAAAAGGGGAGAAACTCTACAATGTGATGAAAGAGTGTTGCACTAGGAGTCAGGAGGACTGAGTTCATGTGACAGCTCTGTCATTGCCTAGTTATGTAACCTTGGGCAAATCACTTAAACTCCCTCAGCCCCAGTTTCCTATTCTCTAAAATGAGAGTTGGACTAGATCTCTAAAGTTCCATCTGTAACAGTTTATGAAGCTATGAAATAAATTGCCCCATATTTGTAAAAACAGAAGAGAGGGTTTCCTTTTGCAGATTTATTACCTTCTGGTATTGAAACTATATCTGAGAATGAGACATATTATTTTATTTTTTTATTTCAATCTTAAATTTAACTAGAAAAATGGAAATGAGGCATTTGTTACTAAAAAAATAACTGATTTATGTAATGTCTCCCCCCAAAAAAAATAAATAAAAGCCACTCATTCTGTGAACATCAATGCATCAAGCACAGGATATGCAACCTATTTGTATTTGAAATGAAATATGCCTTATGATTCCATGGCTGGGGTGACTGCCCTAAGAGACACATTAGCATTGAGATGCATATTTTTTCCAATTTAGTAGTTGCAGCTGTAAAAGCTGGCCTCAACCTTTAGTCCAGGTGGGTTATTTCTAGTGGCAAAAAAACTGAATAGTGTAACAAATTTAGTGTTAGTTTGTGATATCTATGTCTTCTGTCAGTTACCATCCAGATCAAAGGGACTTGTAAACTTTACTTGACTTAGCTCAAATATTGGGTCTCCCTCCAACTCCCCATTCCCTCTTCCCTTTTCCATGAATATGGGAACATAGAAGAAAAGCAAAGTCTTTATAAATATAATTCAGACCCAAATTAACCCTGATATATCCAGCCAAACAGAACCAAATCTTTTCCTACATACAGGTGGTCACCTATTAAAGCTTTAACAGCTTAAAATTACATAAATAAGATATGCATGCCTTTGTGTTTCATCAGTTTTATTTATCTTATATTAGATTCTGACCTCCATCTAAAGAGCTAGCCCAGACAAAAAAGAAAACAATTTAATAATAGGAATTCAGAGCCACTGCCGCCTTTGACAATGATTTACCCTATTTACAGACTAATGTCTATACTATCAACATTAGAAATATATTTCTTTAGCTTAATACTTTCAATATATCCAGAATCCAAGACTCCTATGGTCACTGAATAGACAGGAACAAGAAATATTAGCAGAGAAAAAAGGATAAAACTGTGAGATTGAAGTTGAAAATGCAGTGTGAATATTTTAGTTTCCCTTATGCTTATCACTGACTCAATTCTAATCCTAGAGAAACTAGGGGCATTCTGGAAATTCCAAAATAAATTCATTTTCCTTTCAAATATGGGAACTGAATCTTTTGTTTTTTTAGACATCAGCTAGAAGAAATTGCTTTCCTGGAAGCAGAGGATACCAAGATACAAAATAATCTGGGACTAAGACTTTTCATAGCATATCCTACATAGAATACAAAGAAGAAAACTATCATCATTTGAAATTTCTTTGGGAATTCAGAAAAGTATAATGCAATTATCTCTTCAGAATCTAGCCAGCATCCCAAATCCATCTCTTTTGACAAAGTAGTCTTAGAATCTATCATGAAAATAGGTAGTCAGAACTTAAAGGGAACACCTCTAAACTGTTATCCTTAATTGGATAATGTTTTAAAGTATGTATATACTTAAACATTTATGTTTGAAGCTTAGAGATATGTTGAGGTCCACAAATAAGATGAATTTTATAGCTACCAGTCATTGTAACAAGAGTTGAAGATGACTGAGAGACAGAGAGACAGAAAGAGAGAGAGAGAGAGAGAGAGAGAGAGAGAGAGAGAGAGAGAGAGAGAGAAAGAGGGAGAGGGAGAGAAAGAGAGGGAGAGGGAGAGAGAGAGAGGGAGGGAGAGGGAGAGAGAGAGGGAGAGGGAGAGAAAGAGAGGGAGAGGGAGAGAAAGAGAGGGAGAGGGAGAGAGAGAGAGGGAGAGGGAGAGAGAGAGAGGGAGAGAGAGGAAGAAAAGATGATACTAGGAGCCACATGCTAGAGAATACACATGTAGAGGGGCTTGGCACTGGCAAAAAAGAAACACCATCTCTTCTTTATAGTCTGAAGTATAGGAAGAAACAATGATATGTATATGATGTGTATACCTGAATGGAAGTCTACATACATACGTGTGCTATATATCATATATACATAAATATATATATATACATGTATATAAATAATCAAGGGTTAGGAGATGAGGAAAAGAGTTAAAGAGAAATGGTTTGTGTTTTCTTGGAAAATTGTGAGGCAAAATATTAAGGCAAGAGCATGGGGAGGGCTCCTTTAGAGATCTTGAGGAGAAAGGGAATACAGCAGATGATGAGTATGATATATGCTCAATTAAGGAAGAGAAAATAAAATAAAGATTGCCTCACAGCAGGAAGAGTCCATTTGGGATTAAATGGCATATATTTATAGTGGATCTAGTTAGGATAGTTGGGTAACTTCATCCAGTTTTATAGAATTAGCATTTAAATAAGAGTGGAAGAGGTAGGCCATAGGAGTTACACAGGTTATTGTCATGATGTGAGCACACTTAGGCAAAATGGTGGGGGGAAAGGAATTCAAGATTCAAAGATAGTTTATTACTGAACTGGCCAACTGAAGGACCAAAACTGGGGAAGGAGGTCCCAAAAGGTTATAAAAATATGCATACTCTTTGACCCAGCAATACTGCTTCTAAGACTGTATCCTAAAGAGATCATAAAAATGAGAAAAGGACCCACATGTAAAAAAAATATTTATAGCAGCTTCTTTATGGTGGCCACATAGTGGAAATCAAGGGGATGCCTATCAATTAAGGAATGGCTGAACAAGTTGTGGTATATGAATATAATGGAATACTATTGTGCTAGAAGAAATTATTAACAGGCAGGCTTCAGAAAAACCTGGAAAGACTTATATGAACTGATGGTGAGTGAAATGAGCAGAACCAGGAGAATATTGTATTCAGTGCCAGACACAGTGTGCGATGTCTGATTTTGATAGACTTAGCCTTTCTCAACAATGCAAGGACTTAAAACAATCCCCAGGTCAAGGACTCATGATGTAAAATGCCATACACATCTTGAGAAAGCTCTGTGGAGTCAGAATGCAGAATGAAGCTGACTATTTTCTTTTTTATTTTGATTTTTTCTTTCACATGCTTTCTCCCATTCTTCTATGCAACATGACTAATGTGAAAATGTATTTAATAGCAATGTATGTGTAGAGTGTATATCAGATTACATCTTCTCTTGTGGGGATGGAGGGAGGGGGAGAAAGTTTAAAACTTATGGAAGTGAATGTTAAGAACTAAAAATTAATTAATTAATTGGAAAAACTGGAGATGGAGGAACATGTAGTCGAAACAAATTTGACAGACATGAATAGTACTGAAGGGTAAAGGAACTGTAGGTCACAGTGAAGACGAAGAATGGATTTAGAAGTAAGATATGGGAAGAGACAGAATGGCAGGAAGTTATGATTAGTATTGCTAATTCTCGATAAAAGAAGCAAAATGCTTCTGATCAAGGGTGTGGTCGTTCCTGTATATAGCTGAGGTAAATTGGAGGTATGTCTTATGTGAAGTGAATAAACTAAAGACAAACATTCATTTCAAACATACATAACCTCAGAGCTTAAAAAAAAACTGCATCATTACAAGGATTTAATTTTCTTAGGGGGTTGACTGGGAAACAGAAATCGAGTAACTTTGCCGAGGTCATGTAACCAGTGTGGATGAGGTCTTGAACTCCAAAACACGTTCGTTATTCTCTTCACCATGCTGCCTCTACTAGACATTTTGGAGCTGGACTGGATCCTAGAGACTTTGTAATATTCCCCTTTGTTATATAGTAAAAAAAAAAAAAAAAAGAGGAATTGAGTCCCAGAGAAAAGAAATGACAAAGGAAGAAAGAAATATTAATCGAGGCGGCATACAGGTGGAAATGCTGTGCAACAACAAGATAAAGATCAATTAAATAGATGACCAAATTTGTTAAAAGTAAGAATCATTTTCATGGTGTTTTGTCCATCTGCTTATGAGAAGTAGCTACTTTTTTCTATATAAATGTTCTTGTTTGCATTTCTATAGATCTTTCTTTTCTATAGGAAAATGGTTTAAATAATCCTCTAGGACACAATCCTATACTTGACTCATGTGTTATCCACATTAGTGGACATGAGGTTTTACAAATAGGGAGTATGTCCAATCAATTGTTTAAAAATCCATTCTTCCCAATAACCCTAATTATAATAACTGCTGGCATTGGGTTCTATTACTCCACAGTTAATGGTCTGGATGCAGGCTCAATTTAAATGAAGCTTAATGTTTAAGTTTAAAATTTCCAAAGGTTAAGGTTCAAATTTTATTGCCTTAATGGGAAGTTTCATATTATTTTGGCTTGGGGCCTCCTGAAATCTGCCTTGGTGTGATAACCAATAGGGAAATCCCTTTCTGAGAGGCAAGGCAAGCTTCCATGCTACAGGCATCAGACTAAATTGATAATCAAAATGCTGAAGGGGGAAAACAACAGCCAAATGGAGAAATACAATTTTATTTTGTTCCCGAACATGAACTGCAGTGTTGCTTTCTCCCATCCCAGGCCAATTTGGAAGTAACACAACAGCTATGAAAGAAAGTGATATGAGTGCTTGAGTTGCTGATTGCAAAGTGACAAACCACAGTCCTCTATGGGCCAGATCTGGAATGACGACTTTCAAAATTGGGCCACTTGACAGGAGAGTTATGGTGAACGAAAGAGGAAAAAAATTAAAAGGCACCAAATGAAAACGAAACCAGTTGTCACACTTTGTAGAGTTTTATTTCTTCTTTGTACTTGAAAATGCTACAGAACATTAGCAGAACATTATTAGCAGAACAGCTTGGCTGCAGTCTGCTGTTAGATACAGTAGTGACCATTAATTCTATGCTCCTTGCTTACCTCCTCCACTCTCATCATAAGGGATCACACAACTCCACTACTCAATTGGAACCATTTTGTGGGGCCGTCTCTGAGAACTGCTGCCTGACTTATCTATCAATAGTCACCCTCTGCTGTGGTTATAATTAATTGTCAGTAGCATTTAAAGAAAGACAGTACAAAAATACAGCACTTACCTGTGTTTATTCTCTATAGCATTTATCCCAGCCTTCCTAAGGTAAAACTTTAAAAGGAGATGAAGTTTACCGTCCCCAATTCTCTTCCTCTCTGGTGCCATCTCTGGCTTCATTCTCCTAGACCATCCCCCAGATGCTTGCTTATCCTGTGTTCAGTCTCTACAATAATCTCAGTCAAGGTATCAATTGATTATTAAGGTATTCGCTAGTACAGAATTAAGACATGACATCCATTATGGATCTTTTCATTGTAATGGAGAGTCCTAAAAGACAAAACTAACTACAATAAAGTTCAAAAATAATATTTGAAAAACTGGAGAATAAAAGTATGGTGGTAGAATGACAGGTACTGAGAAGGTAAAAACCATCTCAGTAGAATACCATTATAGCATGGCGATTGTCTCCTCCTCTTATTCCTCTTAATAAGGCTGGAGCTTCTTCCTTCTGGCCATATCATCATGTTTGCCTTGTGGTAGCTACTGAGATATTCAGTTTTTATTGACTTTCATTGAATGATAGAACTTTGTTATCAATGAATTCATAGCTAATAGGCCATATGTTTTGGCTATTTTGCATTTTGGGATATTTGACCTGCTTAACCCTACCAAATTATAATAAACTCCTGGATGATAGGGGTTGTAATTTTTCATAACTCTATCACCCAGTCTTACACCCAGTATGTAAGCATGTGTATATGAGTGTATACATATATGTGTGTATATAAATATATGTATATATTTGTGCACATATGTATGTGTGTAGAGAGATATGACATAGATATAGATATAGTCCGTACTTAATTTTTGAGTAGAAATGTATCAGAATCTGATTCTAGAGTACATAGGTATCTCTAAAAAGGAACTGGAATTGGATGTGCACATCACTTATCTCCTATACTACACTGAAAGTTCTTTGAGGGCAAAAACTACTTCATATTCATCTTTGTTTATGTCAACACCTATTGCAGGGTCTTATGAATTCTACAATTTTTATGAATGAATATACAGTCTGTGGTAGATCCATATACTGCAATTCTACATGTTTTTCACATTCTATGGTTTTGTCTAGTATTGATGTGGCACAAAATAATTCACTAAAATTTCTTGAAACTACAAAATATAACCTTCTGGTGAACATATTTACCCATAAAATTGAATCAATTAAATCAGGTGTCAAAAATTGTCTCAGACACATAGCATGATGTGGTAGTTTTCTCTCTACAACATGTAGAGCTCATTACAAGGATATCAGCCTTGTTCTGCCAAGCCTAGAGGCCTGTATTGGGCTACCCGAGTCTTTCTTACCTGTCCCAGGTCTTCGGTTGGCCAAACCAGATAAACGTATGAGAGAAAGGTCGTTCCAGAGTCAAACAGGGGTTGAGCTTTATTTCAGGGTTTCGGTTACAAATGCAGGGAAGTCTTCCTTAGGAGGAAGAGGGGGAGATTTCCTAAGGAGGCTAAGCTTAAGGGATTGGAAGTAGAAGTAGAAGCGGGGAGAGAGGGGGAGGGGAGAGAGGAAAGAAAAGAAGAGGAGCCCTACTTTTCTCTTTGGCTCCACACGTGCTAAGAGAGAGCTTTCTGGCTTCTTCAATCCTACTTAATCTTCAGCCACACAGTTTGCATCTCAATACCATGCTGTTAGGTAACTAGGTGTGCTCCAATCCGGGACGACCTCGAGGGCAGGGAGACTCCACCCATCAGGTATCTCCGGGGGAGAGGCGGAAATATCCGAGCTAGCCAAGCTAGCTCAGTCTGACCTTCTCGAACCCCCGCTGTTCATGGAGGGCCTCGTAAGACTCTAAGATTTAGAAGTCCCACTTTTACCTGCCCGAGACTGTCCACATGGAATTGAGCTTCCAGTCCCAACATTGTTCTATATTTTCAGCATTATAGTAGCAATATAATTTATGCATATATTCTTTACTGTACCATCAAAGTATTGCCTTCAGTTTCATTCAGTGTCTCAAGCTGATGTTATAATTCTATTTTATGCAGCAAAATGTATTTTCAGGAAGGTATCTTCCAAATGAATATCATGTTTAGAAGCCTCATCTGTAAAATGAAAGGGTTGTACTAGTTGCTCTTTGAGGTCCCTTTTATCTCTTAATCCTATGATCTAATAAACCTAGGTGACTTTCTACTAAATTTCATTGACTAATTTAACCTTTCAACCAAAGCTGTCTTTTTTCCCCCAGTGTATGCAAATTTATTGCACTGCTCAGTACTCTTTTGACATTAGCTAAGGTTCGTAATATATCTGGGGCTTCTAAACACATATTCTGATGATTTTGAAAATTTTAAACTTTTGCAGCTATGATGATGACCCATGACGTTTGTGGATCCATGTGACCTCTAAATAACAGATGCTTTGTTGAAAGGGGTAAGGTTTGTTATCCAGAAATTTTCCTGACGTTTTTCTCAGTTTGTCAGAACATTATACAAAAACTGTCTTATTTTAGAAAGAACAAAATAAAACTTACTTTTCTGATGTCTCTCATCTATACCTGGTTATTCTTCCTGCCAAAGGTAGCTAAGTTAGTCAGCTTACATGCTGCCTTATTCTTCACAAATATCACACATTTATGGAAGAAACAGAGGGAGAGGGGTTAAATCTCCTTATATAATATCATTTAAATGAGTTAAGAAATATATTTATTTTATAGTACTTATTGTTCTGATTTTGCAATAAAGGTGATTGTGTCTTTAATACTGATCAGTGTATCTATGTGTTCTGTCACATATGTGAAAATACATTCTTTTACTATTAATTTTCCAACATTGTTTTAAAACATTTTTCGGTGATGTCTAACTACTATTAGACCCTGGAATTGGATGTCACCTGCTTTTTCAAAACAATGGTTCTATTGGTTACTTTTAATTATGTTGTGTTGTGATTAAAGCTGTGCTGGAGTGTAAAGTAGCAGACAGAGAAGTGACCTTAGGATCTAGAAAACTAGTTTTCAAGTTCCATTTCTGATGTGTATCAACTATGTGACCCTGGGCAAGTCAATGCCCCAGGCAACATATTTATAGCATAGAGTTCAGAGAAGACACTAATCTCCATTGTCAGAAAAAATGCTTCATTGGGAGATTCTTACATAGATGTGATCACAGATGTAGCAATACATATCTCCATACATACACAGTACAGTACAGAGAATCAAATATAACTCCTGGCTGAAAATCCTTTCCACTATAATAGGATTCCTTTCAAGCAATGTAAATACAAAGAATAGAAATATTTAAGGTTTACGGTGGAAATATTAGAATTAAAAGCAAGGACCCCAAATTGTTATTCCTCTCACTTTCTTTCCATTAGAAGACAGCCACTTTCCTTTTTCTTAAGAACATAGGCATACAGGTGGGCAGCTGGAATGTGCTGATTAAATTCGTCAAATTTTGAAGAGATAATTTTTTCAGTTTAGCAACATAAAAGTTCTACATTGTTTCTATATAACATAGGCATTACCTGAGGGCATACATTTATTTGGTTTCCACCTTTATTTTTGGTAGGTAAAAGCTCTAGTCTTAAAAGATTATTCTTGTTCGTTTTCATACGTTGGGGGACCTAACATAGTAACTTTGGCACATGACTTCTAAAGCATATTGTCCTTTCTCAGAGTTTAGGTTGAAGCATAGATTTGGTGGTCTGTGGATATTCTACCACACCTAGTAAGACATCTTGTCTTGTCCCAGTGTGGTTAACAGATTTTGGTATTGCAAGTATGGAATCTCAGTTTCTGATGAGTCTTTAGCAATATCTAAAGAGATGTATGGGGTCAGGAGTTGGGAAACAATTATATGGTGAAGCAGAGCCCTAGAATTGGGACTCAGAAAGATTTGAGTTAAAATCTTTCTTTAGACAATATCTGGCTGTGTAGTCTAGTCAAGTCTTTCAGTCTCAGTGTTTTCATTCATAAATTGAGGATTACAATAGCACCTACATCAAAGAATAATTAAGAGGATCTGATGAAATAATATATGTAATGAGTTTTTCAAACTTAAAATGCAATATAAATATTAACTCTGATGATGATGATGATGATGATGATGATGATGATGATGATGATGACAAAGATGATGATTTCGCAGAAATTGAATCCAGCATAGTTATGGATCCTAACATAACAAAATCAGTGGACAAAACCACTAATTTTAAGCCAACCCAAATAGGGGCCATCTGTCTCATTTGACTATTTATATGGATTACATTATTGGACCTCAAAAATTCCCACTTATTATTGCTTGAAAAAGGGGGGAAAGATATATGAAGAGTTTCCTTTGTTTGAGCAGTAGATTTCTTCATATTTTTGAGTTTCTAGTAGTGCTGAGGGGCAGCTAAGTGGCACAGTGGATAGAGTGCTAGGTTTGGATTCAGTAAGCCTGAGTTAAAATCCAACCTCAGAAACTTTCCAGATGTGTGACCTCGGGAACATTTCTGTTTGCCACTGGAGAAGGAAATGGCAAACAACTTTGGTGTCTTTGCCATGAAAAACCAGCAACATATGTCCACAGGGTCATGAAGAATCAGACAACTGAAACAACTGAACAATGAGTGCTGAACTTGAGTAGGGCACTAATCATTTCATAAGCTCTGCTTAACACTTGCTATTTTGTTCAGATACATGGTCCAAATTGTTTTGTAACTTTCCCTACCCCTTTCACATCAACCAAACCCCTTATTCTAGTTTTTCCTTCTCCAAATATAGCAGAAAATTTCTCCAACCCTATACCATCAAACCCTAATATCCAGGAATTCTCCTCTTCCTCCTCCCCACCCCCATGCCTATTTCCATGGTTTCAGATAAACTCAGATCTTTTTATGGCAGTGTATTCAAAGCCAGTCTTATGAGAGAGAAGAAAAATGTTGAAGACAATAAGAAAATTCTTGCCAGAAAAATCTTACAACTTCATATGCATGTGTATAAATTTCTGAATAATGAAATGAAACTAACTTCCTGGAAGGCATATACCTAGGGCTGTTTATTTCTGACCAGTAGAGATTTCTTTCCTCAATGAGCTTCTCTTTCAAAAAAAAAAAAGCCCTTAAGGGTTTCACAGCTTCTAAACAATGTAAAATGTCCTCAACCCTATGAACCTATTAATAAATTCCATTCCGGAATTCATTGTTATCTACTTCTGTTATGTTGTCTATTCTCTTGAGCTTTGTTTGTACCGCAGCCAAAATTGCTCATTTTCCCAATTTTGGCTGAAGTTATATTCATAAACCTTGTCCTGAATTGACTTTGTGGCATTTCTACATGACTGCACAACAATTATAGGGAGAAGAGAATCTTCTGTCACTGGGAAATGAGATCATTGTGCTACTTGCTCCTTTGGGAAAAAAATGAGCTGTCCTGTCATTCAAGTTTCTAGTGGATTTTTGTTGTTTTATTTTTTCAAGTTAAAACAAAATAAGCACAATACTATAAATATCAGAACTAATGCTAATAATATGATCGAATATGCTTTTCATTAGTACAGTTTTTTTCTCTTTCTAAAGTGTCCAATGAATGAGATACCTAGGAAGTTTCACTTAGATTTTCTCCAGACAAATGGTTCTACAGATCGGCAGAGTAGGTAGTTATTGAAGGAATTTGATAAGAAATTATTTTCCTAAAATTATCTCTAGCACTGGCTTTCCATGGTACTTGAAATTATCATAATAATAGTACATAATTCACATCATTCTGTTGAATTGTCATTATGCTTCCAGAAGACATTTTTAAAAATACAAATATCCTACAAACAATTGATTTTATTTAATACTTTATATTACCTAGTAGTCATTTCTATTGTTCTTCACTTTCCACTCCCACTCTCCCTCACCTCCCGTTAAAGTTTAGCAGATGGATAATCAGTTAAGATGGAACAACCCGAACAGACACATAATACAAAGTGCAGGAGTTCACCAGTCAATATATTATCAAATTCAGGAATGCAGTAATCTAAACTTGTAGGAATTAAGGACTAAAAGTTCAAAAATTAGAGCACAAGTTATTAACTTGAGATCCGCATATCATAAGTTTCAAAGTGTCTAGGAAGTTGGATAGGAAAAATAAAAAGCAGAAAAGTGCTAGTTAGAGTAAATAATGAATCCTCCCCTACATTAAGTGGTCACATCATAATGAATGCCCTATGTTTACATGGTCACATTGTTGGAATTTACACTGCATGTTTCCATTGCATTGGAATAACTTATTACATTTTATGTAATATAATTTTGAATAATATGAATTTGAATATTTGAGACCAAATTCAGAGATTCATTATTAACATTAATAAGGACCTAGAAGTACATCTTTATCTTCATTAGTTTCTAAGTGAAATTTAGCATTTACTTCCACCAAAGAAAAAAATTCTGAAAGGGACTACCAAAGCTACTAATGGAGCCAACACACACATGCACATACACACACAGAGACACACACACACACACACACAAACACACACTAAGAATGACTGAACTATAGGTATCTGCATAATATATTCCTTGCAAAGAATTGACCTGAGATAGCATCTCCTTATGAGAAATTTGATAGCTATACTCTATCTCACTGTATCCCATTCTAACTCAGCTGAAGCCATGCAATGGTGATGACAAATGCAAATAAGGTGAATCTACTTATGTTCCCCTGCCCTATTCTTATTTTGTCTAATGTAATTAGAAAAAAAAAAAAAGAAAACCCATATTATCTGCCAATTAAAATCTATTTCAGCTTAAAAGGCAATGAACGCTCCTCTGCTTCATGTTTTTTTGGCAATAGATAGCTCCCCATGCCTCTCCATGGCCCTCATTCTCCTATTGGTAACACTGTAGTGGGCTCGAACAGCAAGGCACAAAGAAGAACCCTCAGAGAACAGAGAGTGATACAGGAGAAAATCATCAACCTCTGGATCAGAAGACTTGGATTTGAGCTCTAGTTATGACTATCTGTATACGTATAAGTCACTTGGGCAAGTGACCAAACCCCTCTGAGCCTCAGGTCATCAAAAGTTAAATGAGAGCCTTGGACTATATGGCTTATAAAGTTCTTTCCATTTCCATTTAGTTAGATCAATGTTTATTAAGTTCCTCATATTCTGTTAGGAATAGAGATACAATAGCTACCAAATAGTTTCAGATCTCAAAGAGAGATGATGATGGCCTTTTCTCAAGTTTTAGAGGGAAAAATAATAAAACACATGCACAGAAAATCAACTATCTTCTATATACATAGTATGTAAATGGAACCCAAGGGTTGGATGGAAGCCTTAGCCCCTGGAGAAAAGAAATGTTTCTGAATAGGAAGTTTGGAATGAGTGCTGAAATGTAGTAGGAATTCCAAGGGGTATAAGTGAAGAGGAAGAATATTCTAGACTTGGAGAATCATGTGTAGAAGTATGGAGGTAGGAAATATGATATCATATATTTAGAATATCTAAGAGGCCAGTCTGAATGGAGGATTGAATTTGTGAAAGACAGGGTAATGTGAAATAAGTCTGGAAACATTGTTGGAAGTTAGGTTTTTTAAATTTAATTATTTTATTTGTTTTCAGTTTTCAACAATCACTTTCATAAGCTTTCCTCTCCATCCCTGAGACAGCAAGCAATCTTGTATGGGTTCCACACTTAACATTCTTATGAAACCCATTTTCACATTAGTCATTTTGCATAGAAAGATTAAAACAAATGGGAGAAACCATGAGAAAAAAAACAAAACAAAACATAACATAACATGAGAGAAAAAAGTCTGCTTCATTCTGCATTCCGATTCCATAGGTTTTCTCTGGATGTGGATGGTATTTTGCCTCAAGAGTCCTTTGGGAATGTTTTAGGTTTTTGCATTACTGTGAAGGGCTAAGTTTGCAAGTGTTCTGACCCAGAGGAGCAAATGCAGGGCTGTACGTCAAATCTCTGACAGCTGCCCACTCCTTTTCTGCTCCACTGTTGCCAACTTTATGTTGGCTCAACTTTCCCTCCAAGTCAGCAGCAAACTGTTCACACTCAGAGATGAGCTCTCATTTCTTGACATTAATTCTTCTGGCAGTCATTTTGCCTTGGGAGCAGCACTTTTGATGAATGCAAATATTTAGCTTGGAAAGGATAAGTCTATGATCAGTCCAGCACTCTGCACCATATATTGCCTCTGTCACTCTCACATCTTATCTATGTCTTCTTCTTATAATCACATAGTCTATTAGATGCCAATGTTTGTTGCAAGGGTGCATTCATGAAGTTTTATTGCATTTAGGTAAACGGAAAACAGTGTTGGTGATAAGAAGGCCGTACGATGTGCAAGTGTTCAGCAGTAAATCACCATTGCTATTGCTGTTTCCAACTCCATTCCTCCCTAGGACTCCCTGCCAAGTCTGGTAGTCTGAGCCCACTCTAGCATTAAAGTTGCTCAGAATGATAAGCTTGTCTACTTTTGGCACATTGATGATAAGGGTCTCTAGGTCTTCATAAAATTTTTCTTTGACTTCATCAGGGTTCGTCATGGCGGGAGCATAAGCACTGATGAGGGTGGCATGGTGCTTTCCTGCAAGTGGCAACCACATTGTCATAAGCCTGTCATCCATTCCTTTTGGCAGGCACACCATCTTGCTGACTAGATTAGTTTTACTGAAAAATCTATGCCAGCTTCACGGCACTCCCCTTCACTGTGGCCATTCCAGAAAAATGTGTATCCAGCTCCATTTCAGTAAGCTGGCCTTTATTTGCCAGCCTTGTTTCACTCAGGGATGCTATTTGGATGTGATACCTGTTGAGTTCTCTTGCAACAAAAGCAGTTTGTCTTTCAGGTCTGCTGGATTTTGTGTTGTCTGTAAATGTGCACACATTCCATGTGCCCATGGTGAGTAGAATCATCTTTGCAGATGTTTTTGTGCATTTTGTACATTTTTTTTCAACTGCAGAGTAGGATTCCCTACCAATACCATACTGATGATAAGTTCTTTAATTTTAAAAGGCTTCAAGCCAAGACCAAAGTGGAGGGAGTGTTGGTGCATGATTTTCTATTTGTATACGATTGTGCACTCAATGTAGCTTCTGAAGCTGAGAAGCAACAAGCTATGGATCAGTTCTCTGCTGCCTGTGCTAATTTTGGCCGAATAATTAACACCACAAAAGCACAGGTACTCCATCAGCCACCACCACACCATCCATAGGTGGAACTGTTGCTTACAATAAATGGAGAAGTTCTGAATGCTGTGAATAAGTTCACATACCATGGTAGTGTACTTTCCAGAGATGTATACGTTGACAATGAGATTGACACAAGCATTGTCAAAGCTAGCTCAGTGTTTGGGAGGTTCTGAAGAAAAGTTTGGGAGAGAAGAGGTATTGGACTGACTACCAAGCTGAAGGACTACAGGGCCGTTCTACTGACCTCATTGGTATATGCTTGTGAAACATGGACAATCTACCAGTGCCATGCCAGGAAACTGAATCACTTACATTTGAACTGTCTCAGGAAGATTTTGAGGATCACCTGGCAGGATAAAGCTACCTGAAATCCTTGCTCGAGCTGAACTGCCAAGCATTCAAACTGCTTCAGAGAGTGCAACTCCAATGGGCTGGCCATGTTGTTTGAATGCAAAATGTATGCTTGCCAAAGACAGGTGATCAGATGGTGGTCAGAAGAAGTGATACAAGGACACTCTCAAGGTATCTCTCAAGAACTGTGGATTTGATTGTGGGACATGGGAGACACTGACACAGGACCACTCAGCATGGTGTGCCCACATCAGAAAAGGTGCTGTTCTCTATGAGCAAAGCAGAATTGAGACAGCACAAAGTAAATGTAGGATGCAAAATTTGGAGTATCCACCCCAAATGTTCACACCGACTATCTGTGCCCAATCTGTGGTAGAGCATTCCGTACTGAGATTGGTATGATCAGCCATAGCCCAACACACTGAAACCTGAGTTTATCATGGTGATGTCATTTTGGTCTGCTTGGAGAATGAAGGAAAACAACCCAAAATAAAGGGCTAAGTCTGTATCAGAAGCAGTCCTTGCATACTGTGGCTGTTACTGTGTAAAATGTTCTCCTGGTTCTGCTCATTTCACTCAGCATGGAAGTTAAGTTTGAAAGACTATTATCCTATAGCATCAAACTGTTCAATGTTCATCATAGAGGTGGAGCTAAAAGTGCATAAGGGTGTTTTTATCTTAGGACTGACTGGTAAAATGTGAAAGGAGGAGACAACATGATGACAATGGAGATGTCAGGAGGGAGAAGAGCAATATGAAAACCCTAAAGACAAACTTTATTTTGTTTTCACTTATTTATATTATTTATTTTGGTCTGTCCCATGGCCCATTCAATATCATATTCCCAAGAGCAAATTATGGTATATAGGGAGTAAAAGGAATTGAAATCATCAAGAGCTTATTCTGGGACAGTCTAGATAATAACATAATTATTGATTAAGAAAATATGAGCCAAAGAGGGTGGAGGACGGAGTTTGGAAAAACATAACTTTTGGCAGAGTAAATTTGTGTAAGGACGTGGTGCATTTAGACAGAAATAAGTGATACATGCAAAATAAAAGGGCATTGGTTACATTTTGTTGGTAACCTTGTGTGAAAAGTTAGAAATTATTGCTGTAAACAGAGGCAATTATTTTACATCAGCAGCCTGCCATGGCAGGAATGAAGTGAGGTGGGGGGGGCAGGGAATAATGTGATAAAAATTCTGCAAGATTGATTGAAACTGCAAGGTGATTTTCTGAAAGAACACAGTTACCCAAATTGGCATTTAACAACCAGGTTACTAGAATGAAACCCCTGACCTTTTAGGGAGAGAAAGTCTTCTGATGAATGCAAGGCTTGTTTGGTTCTTTTATGTTATCTTGGAAATGATACCTTTTCTGGGCTGTAATGAATATTTTAGACTTCATTCAAAAGAAACTCCCCATTTAATCTATATGTGTTTGAAGCTTAAACCCCCAATCCTGCTCTTCTTCCTTTCTTCTATCATACATTCCAACCTGGGGCAGTCTCAGTGTTTTTATATGTAGAAATTGTGTTTTAAGTACAAAAATTGTACACTTCTGCCTTTGTGTCACAAAGTTATAGGCTGAGGTATTAAAAGAGTGGTGATCTCAGTAAGAGCTGTATGTTCAGCTTATGTTGGGCAAACATGAGTTAGTTCATGTGCCTCTAAGTCTGTTAAAACAAAAAAAACAGTTCATCATGCCAGTGGAAAGCAAGCTGTAAGGAGACCACCAGTAATTGTTTGTTTTGGGATCTGGTGTAGTGGTGATAGCTTCCTGCCTTGACTGAATTGACTAAAAATAACCACACATTCTTGCATTCCCAAACAAAATAGGTTACATCAAATAAGGTGCCAATATAAGCCACTCATTTCCAAAACAGATATTTATGTGAAGTCAAAATAACATGGAATATGGCAATGTATTATACATAAACATTTATATAATTCAGTGCCACTTTTTCATTTCAGAGGTTTTTTTATTCATTCTGTTTATCTTTTTAAAAAATCAATTTAACACTTGAATACTTTTCTCTAGAATAACATTTTTTCAAGACAAAATCTAATTTGGTTTAACATACTTAAAGCAAAGGTGATGATATCCCCATTTGCTTGGTTGGAAACTTAAGCAGAATGAGCTTAACCAGAAACACTGCCTACCTAAGCACAGCCAACAGCAAGAATTAAGAAAATAAAGACCTTTGGTCCAGTTGTAGTAGCTTCTATAAGAACCGTGAACAAAAACTCATGTACTTTACTGGCAGACAGACTCCTCATCCTAACTCAGGACTTCCTTGTGCCGTCCTAGAGAGCTTATTAGAATCAGTTGGTTGTTAGCCCCAGAAAAAGTTAGAAGGAGTGAAATAGGAGTGAGAAGAGATTCAGACCTGCATTATGATAGTTTAAAAATGTGGTAGCTCGTTACCTTGACAGCAAAGGGAGAAATCAGGGAAATACGTGTAGGAGTCTGCTGTTAATGGAGACCCAAAACCAGTTATGTGGTATATGTGTGCATGGATTTTCCAATACCAACAAGACCAAGTATTTGTGTCTTTGGCAGCCCTTCCTGGTCTCTGGATGACACCACCTACCTCTTCTCTCTAGACTAGGTTTTGAATCCCTCAATTTGACTAGAAAGAAAAGCTGTATGTTTGTCCCTTTCTCTCCAGATTTACTCCCCCAAAATAAACCTAAACCTGGTTCCTTGAGGTATTGTTTAATGGCTAGGCACTACGAGGAATCAGGCTTAGATATCCAAAAGTATTAAAAGAATGCTCACAAAGATTATAGGTTGGTTATGTTTCAGAGAAGAAAGCAAAGCCATAGACCAGCTATAAGAAGTGAAAAATTTTAACATTCTGGAACCATTTATAGTAGGGATAGTCCTACACATGTTAATTCAATTAAATCCATTTCATTTTATCCAATAATTATTAGATATTTGTCATGTGCCAAATGCAAGACCTTAAGACTACAAAGAGAAAAATTAAACAATCCCTGCCCTCAAAAAGTTTACATTCACTGAGGGTAGAGCATACACACCAAATAAATAAATACAAAATTATTTTAAGAGGGAGAGAGTCCAAATTATTGGGGAGAGACGGGACTGAGAAAGGCCCCAGATAAGAGGTAGCACTTGATCTGTTCTTTGAGAGAAATGGGATTCCATTAGATAAATGTGAAGAAGAAGAACTTTTCAGACACAGAGAAACACATGCAAAGGCTAGAGAGGGTGATGGAATGTTGTATCTTGGGAATAGCCAGCAGGCATAGTGACTTGAACAGACAGTAAGTACCTAAGGAAGAATAAGACAAAATAGGATAAAGGGGAGCGAGATTGCCAAAGACTTTAATAAACTCTAAGACTGACAGTGTACTTATTTCCTGCTCAGGATGATCAAATATCATCAAGAAAAGGCAAAAGTACCTTGTATAAGACAATAGAGAAGAATGTCATACGTTTTCAAAAGAAGCCCACCCAAAATGGTTAGTCATGATAAAACAGACTCATAAAAATCCCCAGAAACCCCAGGATCTAGAAAGACGTACTGCTTATAGGTTCCAGATAACCAAGATTTTACTGGCTTAAGTAGTTAACACAAAAAATACACACAGTCCATGTCATTAGATAATGAGGCTAATTGCTAGGCTGTGTCTACCTATCAGTGGAACACTTAATAATAATAATTAAATGTAAACCAGTGAAAATTATCATTTTTAATTAAGCTCTATTACAGCCTTTTTTTTTTTTTTTTTACAAAGAGCATTGCCTACTCATCCATTTAGGACCTATTAACTTCATTCCTTGACAAAGAAAGTATTCCTCATCCTAGTGAACTGAGCTGCAAATGCAACCCATCAGTCACAAGATGCCCAGGACATGCGACTTTTGTCAAGTAGAAATGTATCCCTACTACTGGGGGGAGAAAAACAAAATAAGACTTACAGTGGATGCCTTATTATTATAGATTTTTTGTCCCTATTACTGTTTGAGTTTGATACCACCGTACTATGTGTTATTAAATTTAATTCCCTCCACTGAGGTCGGTACTGTTATTATTCCCATGTTACGAGTGAGGAAACTGAAGCGAAGAGAGGTCAAGTGATTTGTCCTGAGTCACACAGCTAATAAGTGCCAGAGGTGCAATGGAAACAAAGGACTTCCTAACTTCAGGTCCTACCGTCTGTCCCCATGGTACCTGGTGAAAGTCACTTGACTAATCTAGGCCTCAGCTTCTCTCCTGTAAAATAAAGGGGTTAGAGCAGGTTGTCTCTAATGCTCTGTCTAGATCAGAACTGTTTGTTTTCATCTAGAAACTCTGAACAATATTAATAATCTAAAAAGTACTCTTCAGAGGACAGTAATGCTTAAAATGATTTTTAAATGACCATCTTAGAATTTTAGGTCAGGCATATTTTTTCCCTGCCTGTGATCCTGTGTATATTTTAGAAATGAGAGAAATCACTTATTCCCATAGCCCTTATCCTAAGTTCTTCATCAATTCTTAGAATTAGCTTGAAGATGATTTTTTGGCTTCTGTCTGTGGTTTGTTATAATTGGCTTTAATGGCAAAGGCAATTCCACAGTTAAAAGCACCTAGAAGCTATATATTTGCTTTCTAAGTTAACACCTTGCCCTCTACTAGGAATATAGATCCTCACTGAACTGAGGAAACTTCCAGTCCTATGGGATCACCATGATTCATTCATGCGATGGTTCCCCAGTGGCTATTAAGACTTCAATTAACTGAAATGCATAAGACTCATTGTATTCCGATTAGTTAAGATTTCCATTTCATTCAGGGTTAACCACAATATTTTTTTGGTTTAAAAACTTGTTGAAAATGTTTCTAAATTATATTAAGTTCATTTTTCTGCCTTAGTGAGAACAATTAACCCCTTCTTTGATGACTAAATTTCTAAAGGTAATGATTGTGATAGTGAATTATTTTTGTAAAAGATTATGTATAGCAGAGAAAGTGCTGAATAGATACTAAATCCAGCACATTTGTTGTATAATATTTTTATTAATGTGTTCATTAAACCCCTATTTTACCATTCAACCTGTTTGATACATGCGGAACGCCAGGGAGAAATCTATAGCTAATTGACATTTGTAGCAATTTGATTAATCAAAGTTTTCCTGAATACCTTAGTCCATATCTAATCATGGCTTACTTCTTTCATAGAAAATGGCCTAATTTCCAGAGAGTTGCCTTACCCTAAACTTCTTTTACTCTGAAAATTTCCTCAGTTTTTCCAAATCAGAAATATTACTCTTCACAGATTTGGTATATAATTATAATTTTAAAATAATTATCATTTTAAATTTCCTGCACAACCCATAGTACCTGAATAAAACATGAAATTTTAGACATAATGCTTTGTATGTAATATTGGAATAAAACTTTACTGTGAAATTATTTAACATATATAGGTGCGTATATAACATGTATAGCTGCATAGGCTGCATCTATACATATGTAGTCACATATATTCAGATAATTTAATTGATAATATCATATACATAGTAAAATTAGAGTTCAGCAAGAAATTTGACAGTATATATGCAAAATCATCATCATCATCATTCTGGAAATCATCATCATCATCTTCATCACCATCCTGAAGTTTGTAGTGAACTTCAAACCCTTTCTATGAGAGAGTGGAGTATAATATCACAGGAAACAAAAGCTACTGCTAGGCCAGGATGAAATGAATGACATAGTATCTAGAACAAAGCAGATACCATTGCTTTCTGTCCCAGTCAAACCACAACCAGAATATTACGTTTTTTGCAGTACCTCATATTTTCTTAAGATAATTAACAAACTTGAGCATGTCCAAAAGAAAGTGCCAGGATGGTGAAGCAACCGGAGATCATAAAACTAAAGGATACTTAAAAGAATTGAGTATTTTAGCCTGGAAAAAAAAGATTAAATTTGGGGAGAATTTATTATCTATCTGCCTTGAGATCTATCATATTGAAGAAGGATTAGATTTGCTCTTGTTTACCTCAGAGGACAGAAGTTAGAACAATGACTCTAAGTTGCAGAGAAGCAAACATAGCCTAGAATTAAGAGGGAAAAAAAAACCCCACAAACCTATTGACAAATTTAATTGTTCAAAGGCAAAATGGATCTTTTTCAAGAGGCAGTGGGTTCTCCCTAAGTTTTCAAATAGATCAGGTGACTACTAGTTTGAAATACTATAGACAATCTTGTCAGACAAGTATAGGTTAGATTAACTGACCTTTCAGAATACCAAGTTCCACATGACATGCAGTTAGTAACAATGATCAAATAAAAAATAAATTAAATAAATAAATAGATTGTCATTTTTTTTTCTTATCTCATGTGACCTCTAACAATAATTCAATGGGTATGTAATCTCCTCATTGCGGGTACCAAAACTTATGGAAGCCAGTCCATTTTCTAGTAAAGTTACAACAGATTATCCATCAAACATTCTAAGAACCTTCCCATAATTCTCTTCGTGTTGCACTTAAACATGTGAACAACCACTGGAACATGCGACTTGATCATTAGCAATCCTCTCTTGTTACAAGGTTATCAGTGTTGTTGTTACACTGCTTATAATATGTTGCCAATTACTGCTGTTCCCCTGTCGAGGGATTTTGGTGATCCTCAACATCAATTCTTTGTAGACCGTAATACTCTCCAGAAAAGAATATCATTGCTAAAAAGATTAGCTCTTTGTTTGAGAAAGATACTTATGTTTAAAAAAGAAATATTCACTTTCCCAAAAGCAGGTCAGAATGCTCTTCTCTTCCTCTTCTTTTATTTTGGATCCTACTGATTATCCATTGGAAAACAAGCATTCCTCGTGTACTTACTTTATGCTCTGTGCATAGTTAGGCTGAACTCTTTTTAACAGAAGTATCAATTAAGGTGTTCTGGAATTTTCCAGGGCTTTCAGCATAATTATCCTGTGCAAACAGGAGCATTTGGAGGACCCCACCACATATAGGGAATCTCTCTTCCATTTGTAGTCTGTATAAAACATCCTCTGTGAGAGTAGAAATATAAAAGATCAATACGTCTTCATGCTTCAGGAATCATTTGATATTAATAATCAATGTCAGAGAAAAGGGTTATCTCTCTTGTTACATAGTTTAAGAAATACAGTATGAGTTTGATATATGCATGACAGACACCATCTTGTTGGAAGAAAACTTTGAAGATGTTGCTTTGATCTCCCAAAATTATTTCTTTATATAGCAACAAAGCATGTCTAATAAATGCTTGTGTTCTCTGACTTTTGGCTGATGGTGTGATTGTAAACATTGTGTAATAGGCAGCAGAATAGCATTTGCAAAAGTTTGCCTCAAAACTTCATCAAGGTTGCTTTTCATGGTTGTAGATTATTTTCAAAAAAAATGAAATGGGAAAATGTTCATGTGAACTTATCGATTTATAGTTGCTAATTTTCTCTGAGGTGCCTTTTTGCTGAAATATTTTCTATATGACTGAGGAAAACAGCTAAATTAGACCAAGTGTACTTAAAGGGAAGCTGTGCTTGAGACATCATAGTTTGAATGTGCTGATGAATTGATTTTCAAGGTAGCTAAAAAAAGAGAGGCTACTGACGTCATGTACCACTTTTAATTTCTCAGGATTTTAGAGGTTACTTGATGTGATGGGAAGGGATTTAAATGATACTTATGTTTTCTTCTCTTTGAAGAATATATTTGTTGCCATTTTCTGATTTCTTATTCATTCATTAATACTTCTTGAATGCTTACTTCAATATGTCATACTAGGTACTAGAAAAGATACAAAAATTATACTCACATATATTTATTTATCTTTATACACATATATATAGACAAATATATACCTATTGATATATTTTGTGTACATTTATATATGTGTGTATGTATGTATCATCACCATATTAGGTAGTTTATTAAAATTCTATTTTTTACATTTGTGAATATACATTTTACAAATAATTACTTTTCCTCAAGCTAATTGTGCATTTAATATTTCTTTTTGGAGAAAATAATTTTAAGGATGTTTATGTATTTGTTCCTTATGTAAAAACTTGTCCAATGTGCATGCCTCTATGAAAACAGGCCAGATTTTGTATATGTGCTGAAAAATACGTGGAAAACCTTTCTAAATAACCCTTGGGGTTTATGCATGCTGTTTGATCATGTGTATCTGTATGTGTGTAAAGAGAAATATCAGCATCCAACTAAAATGTTCAATCAGAGCATTTGCTCTGGAGCACACCAAACTGTGACTTGATGGGAAATTAAACTGTTCTCTTGCTGTTTTAACCATACAATACTTGATATTTATTTCAAGGCACAGTTTGCTATAGATCAGAAAAAAACCTGTCTTCTCCTCCAGTCTGGGTTTTCAATGTATTTCTATTAGTCCCACCAGTTTTATAAAAATTAAAATATTTTGAATTATCTTCAGAAAAATTCAATCTTTTTTGAGTCTCCAATCCATAGTCAGAATTTCTCTCAGGTGGTTTGAACTTTTTGGGTATGAAGTTTTCTGATCTTGAATTTTGTACATTTCTTGTATATTCACAATGTAAGTCAGTAAAAGATAGGGATCTTGACATTTTAGTGCTGGTTAAAATGATTCAGGTTAAATGTTTAATGGAGTAAGTAAGTACCTAACCAATATACCTGTGTCCTTATCCATCATTTATCTTCATGGGAGGTATAGATTGAAAAGACTTAGTAGGTAATCCAGACTATCCTTTTATCAAGACAAGACTTCTGCCTCTGATACATGTTACTTTTGGTACTCTAAACCCCCTTGGTGTAGTATATATGCTGAGTGATAGAAATTCCTGAATCATCTACATGGTCAGAAAAGATTACCTGATGGTCCTGCTAAGCTTTTGTACCTCAAAATCAACCACCATCTCTAGGAATATCATTCATTAATACTTTTTGAATGCTTACTTCAATATGTCATACTAGGGACTAGAGAAGATACAAAAATTATACTCATATATTTATTTATCTTTATACACATATATGTATATATAGACAAATATATACCTATTGATATATTTTAACCAATATATATTTATTGATATATTGATATCAAATATATTGTTATTAATATATTGATATTAAATATATTGATATATATTTAACCAATATTAAATTAATATATTGATATTAAATAATTGATATATATTTAACCAATGTTAAATTAATATGTTGATATTAAATAGATTGATATATATTTAACCAATGTTAAATTAATTAGGAAAAGGGTCTCCTTCCTCTTCATTATAAATTCTTTGATCCTGTACAACATAGTATCCTTAAAGTCCCCAAGTCTATAATTAAAGGATGCCAAAATTATGTCTCTATAAACATATATTACTCAGTGTTTATTAGAATCATATCACTAGATAATCTTTCCTTTGAATTACACTTTTCTTCTCTAAAACTTGCATTATAATGTAAATGCCCTTACAAATTGGCATTGAAATATTGATAAGTCTTTCACACCTTAAGAATGATCATTTCATCAGGCCATTGACTGAAAGGGAAGTCACCACGTTTGGACTTCTTAATTGAGGAAAGGTTCTAAATTTTAGATGATGGCTCTGGAGAAAAGGTCTGAATTGATGTTCATTATTGCTTTGTTTAAAGTGTAAGCTCCTTGTGAATGTGGATTGTTTTATTCTTTGAATTTGCATCTGGCATATATAGTAGACTATCATATATAGTAGGGACAGTTAGGTGGCACAACGGATAGAGTGCTGAGCCTGAAATCATGAAAACCTGACTTCAAATCAGGCCTCAGATACTAGTTGTGTGATCCTGGGCAAATACCTTAACCCTGCTTGCCTCGATTTCCTCACCTGTAAAAATTAGCTGGAGAAGGAAATGGCAAATCATGTTGGTAACTTTGCAAATAAAACCCCAAAAGGGGTCACAAAGAGCCAGACACAATTGAAACGGCTGAACAGTAACAACAACTATTCAGGCAGGTAGGTGGCACAGTGAAAAGTGTAACAGGCCTAGAGTCAGGAAAATTCATCTTACTGAGTTCAAACATAACTTCAGATACTTATTAGCTATGTGACCCTGGTTAAGTCTCTTAACTTTGTTTGCCTCAGTTCCCCATTTGTTAAATGAGCTGGAGAAGGAAATGACAAACCACTCCAATATCTTTGCCAAGAAAACTCCAAATGGGGTCACAAAGAGTCGGATACAACTGAAAAATGATGCAGCAAATCAATAAATAGTTGTTGATGGATGGATGGGTGGGTTGATTCAGTAACAGAGGAAATACTGGGCATTGAGAGAAGAGGGAGAATTCCCTAGACAAGCTTCATATTTCATGCTGCCTGTCAGTTAATCTGATACTGCTCCTGGCATTTTGGATAATCCATACATTATGTTTCTAATGAACACTTCTGTGGATTTAGGTATTGGTATACTGGAGTTTATAAAACCTAGTATGTTTCAAGTATTAACAAAATATCTGTACAGCAAAAAAAATGTAGCAAGCTTAAAGAGCATTTTTTCCGAAATTCTTATGACATAAAATTCTTAGGATATAGGTTCATAATGAGGTGCATCTTAATTACTATAGGTAAGTGAAAGGAAGCCCAGAAAAGATGTGAGTGAATGGCAAAGGAAAATAAATCATATCTCCTGGATTTTAGTAATTGCTATCCTGTCCATTATACATTCTGATTACCTTTTATGTCTTTTGAACCATATTCTGAAGAATGAGATTCACATATTTATAGATAGGTAGATATGGATAAGTGTGTATATGTATATGTACATACATACATATGTATGTATACATTTACATATGTAAGAAGATTTAAACCATGTTCTCAGTAGCCTTACCCATGATATAAAAAGAGAATAATTAGGCTTTCTCAATAGTATTCTACAGTACTCCTGAAGCAGTGATGAAACACACACACACACACACACATACGCACACACGTATGCACCCAAGAATGCGTTTATTTGTCTCTTTATTAATATGTCCTCTAGTGCCTAGCATCATAAAGTATAGAAATCATGATCTTTTTCTTACACCATTCTGTAAATTGCCATCCACTTTTTCCTTGTGCTATTTTCTCAACATCTCTTGATAACTCTCGTTTTCATTTTTCTGTGACCATGTCAGTTTGTGAATTTCTCCTATTTTTCTCTGGGCTAAATTGCTTACACTTTCCAAGCTCCATTTCATTTGGTATTTGCCCTTTTTGTTTGTGAAGCACCTACCCACTCCCACTTCCACCCCCGCCATTGTTTGTTATTTGTCCTCTTACAAGTATTTATAATCTTTAACAACTTTCTATTTAATTTCATCAAAATTCACTTTATTCTTCATATCAGATCATTCTAAAACAACTTTTTTTTGCTTTATATTACATCACTTGATTCTAAATGGCCATTGGATCATCACTTTACATAAATTTGTATATTAGGTTTTTAGAAATAACATAATGGAAAGAATGTTTAAATCCTGAAAAGATTAAATCTACTTCTGCCGTATTATTTATTTGATCTAATCGAAGCCCCTAAATTTTCCAATCCTCAATTTCCTGATCTACAAATTGAGGAAAATAACTGTGCTGACAACTTCAAAGCTTTGTTGAGAGGTTCCAAGGGAGTAATATATTTGACTGGTTCAGTAGCTTTATAATCTCACCTAGTTCAGATTGTAAACTATCCTTGCCTTCCCATACTAAGAGACTGTGATTCACATTCTTTCATAAGTTCTCCACAAGGGATCCACCCAATACTGTTGGCACCCATCTCTAGGTCACTTAATGTTAATAGTAGCTGTGAAGTATGTGCAGTTTCAATTGTACTCATGTTACTTCTCCACTTACTTTAATAATACCACTTCTTTTATATGTTATTATACTAAAGCCTAACTATGAATATCATAAGTCTCTACATATTTTGAGTGGCTTTCAATTTTGATTCATCAGAGACTGTGTCATTCTTTGCTTTGTATCCATGTTATAATATTACTAAACAGGTATTAGTGTTAAAGAAATAGATTTTTTTAGGAGAAAATTTAAGTCATTAAAAGCACTATGCAATTTCCAAAGGCAATCTGTTTAGCTCTTTCTCTTCTCTATAATTCTGTGATCACCTCACTGTCTATTTGAAAGTTTGACTCAATGCATTTGTATAGTTAGACTAAAGTGATTATATCTTAATGGGATTTGCAACCAACTGTACATTCAGTTCTAGAGATGACATATTTTTTATTTACATGATTTTTTTTCTTCGTATATGTTTAGGGTCAAATCATTTTAAGGAAATATCATATAGTAGGTTTTGTAATATTTTGGGCTCAACTCTCTTAACAAAGTAAATTCTAAAAACTGGAACATTTGGAATGCCTCATCATTTGTAGGGAATCCCTCTTCCATGAAGATTATCCTAGACATCCTCCATGATAATGTTAAAAATCTTTGAAAAATGTGTCTCTCTGTTTTATGTCTTACTTGATATTGATCAAAGAACCATTCAAGAAAAATTGTCTTTCTTGGTGTGTCAATGAAGAAAGCCTATATAATCTTTATATCTGTATCCTCCTCATTGGAGAGGAACTTTTAAGACTACCTTTGGCTCTACTGAATCAAATGCTTTTTGAAACTCACCAGATAGTAGATAGTAGACACATTAGGATCTTATATTCTATGCAACTTTTTGACAATTTTGTGACTATAAAATGGAGTCTAATATAGATGACTGTTTGTGAAAGCCTATTTTCTTTTTATATATTCAATAAGATTGCTTTAATACATGTATAACCATTCTCATAAAGATTTTTATAGAGTTGAGAAAGTGACCATGTGGGTCATCGATTTTGCATTTAAAGTCTGTGTTCAGCCTATCTTTACAGTTTTATTAGACATTATACCACATTGTGTATTTTTTGTCCATTCAAACTAGACTTCTGTTATTTTTCTCACAAAATATTGTATCACTCATCTCCGTACATTTCTAATAGCTGTCCTCCATGCCTGGAATACACTCCCTCCTCACCTGTGACTCTTATGATCGCTAACTTCTTTCTAAACTCAGATCAAGCACCACCTCCCACATGAAACCTTTCCCAGTCTCAGTTTTCAGTACCTTATTGACAGAAATTGCCTTCATATACTGAATAGTCTTATGCATGTATACTCCTCCCCCCCAAGAGTATGTAGTATCATTAAGGACAATGTGTTTAATATTTATTTTTGTATATTTTGTTTTAATATTTTGTATTTGTTTTTGCCTGGCACATAGTAAGGATTTAATAAATCTTCTTTGGATGATTATTTGTTCTCTTATTAAAGTAATGCCTTTGTCTTCAGTAGTTTAAAAACATTTATCCACCTCTGTTTCTCAATCCTGGGTCATATTTTCTTAGAAATTTTCATTGTTCTCCCTTATGCCCACCTATGAAAGTTAATGAATATTAAAGTATATGATGATTTAACATGAAAGGTCTTTTAGTTCCTTTATGTAATTTTTTTCCAACTTCTTATCCTCTGCCACAAAAGTCAACATATTGTTTTCAATTATTTGCATGTAGGTCTTTTTTTCCTTCTTTATACTCATCATGAGTACTTCAAGGCTAATTGACCAAGCATCTCTTGAAATTACATTCTTGTTGCTTTTGGACATAAAATAAAACTATTTCCACCATCTCTTTGCCTCTCCAAGGATGATCTGTGTGCTCTCTTTGTATTTAGCTACTACATCCTTATATTTCTGATTTCATTCATAGTAAGAATGTCAGCATTTTACAATTCAGTGGATAGATCATCAGACCTGAAATTGGGAAGATTTGAGTTAAATCAATCCCCAAACTTTAACTTTATTGGTTGTTTGACACCGACCAAGTCACATAGCCTCTACCCTCATTTTCCTCATATTTAAATGGAGAAAATTATACATACCAGAGGGTTGTTGTGAGGATAAAAAAAAAGTAACTTAAATATTTGTAAATTACTTCCAAACCTTAAAGTTATATATAAATGTTGATTTTTTTTTAGTTATTGTTTTACTATCATTATTTTTATTATTCACTTCATCTACATCATTGTTCTTTAGACAAGGATTTCATATTTAGTATGTTGACTTAAATTCATTTTAGATGATCTAAAAATTGTGAAAACTATAATCTATGAATTACTATACATGAAAGATCATATAATTCTTAGTTACTTCTTTTTATTTCATAAGTTAAAGATTTTCTGGATTGTTTCACTAAGATATTACTAAAGCTCTCATGGACATTTGTTATATACTAAAGTTACTCAAATGCTTTTATTCTTCTTATATATTGCTTATAAAATGCCTTTATTTCAAAATTCCTCATAAAATTACGTAAGATAAATCTTTCCACTCCTGAATCAACTATAGCAAAATCTCAGAGCTAATATAATTTAAGTATTTGAATTCCAAATTATCCATTTGGCAAAACTATCACATTACTTTGTTTATTGCAACCTGGGAGTGAATTTCAGTCTACTGAATGCTCAGGTCTCAATTTCTTCATCTATGTAATGAAGAAATTTGGACTAGATTACTTGCAAGGTCCTTTTGGACTCTAATTCATGGTCTTATGATCCTCAAATAGCTTACAAATTTGATTTCTTAAATTTCAGAAAAGATAGGCATTGTTGATATAAAAGAAAAGTAGAAGTGATAGAGAGAAATATGCCAGATCTTCAAAGAATAATTTGTTAGAATAATTTGATGATTATCCTGGTGAAAATATCTGAATTTTCCTTCTCCTAGATCCCATAGCATTTGTGAAGAACTAAAAATGAGGTCCATTTCATGCATTTGTTACTACTCTTTTGGCAATGAATCACAGGCAGTTTCCACACTCCTATTTCTGTGTGTGTTTGAGCATCTCTGTCAAAAAATTTAAGTTCTAGCTATTAAAATGGCAAAGAATTTAAAGATTAAAATAGAATTCCTGTGGAACCCAGTTCTAGTTGGTATTAGAGGGCTAAGAATAGTTATGGAGAGAACTGCCCTACATAGTTTATGGAACACAAACTATTTGGAAAAGTAATAGACAGGGGAAAAGTGGAAAGAAAAGCAAAAACTGCTGAACCCAGTGTCTTTGAATGTCATTATAAAGACATAATATGCCAAGCACATGAATTAAAGGCTTCAGATTCCTCAGAGGCTTGGAATATTGTAATTATCTTCAACCTACTGTTAAAAAAGATAACTATTTTTCAGAGCCAAAAAAAATCTCTGAATAAATTATTTTGCAAAGAAATAATTCATGGCTTTGGAGGGAGCTTTTTGGTAGATTTGAAATAAATTTAATTTGGGGGTTGAGTGTGACAATGTATTTTTTCTTCCACTGAAGCCTCCACACATTAATTTAAAGAAGCTTCTTTCACATCTAGGTCAGTATTTGGGGGTCATATTTTCCCTCAGTAATTTACATCCATTTCCACAAAAATCTACTCTCATATTTCATCATGGCATGGAGTTAATCCCCTTGGTTCTCAAAGGTTATGACATCAGGGTGTAAACTCGGAGACGTTCTACCAAACTAAAAAGACTTAAGAGTATAGATTCTCTGAGGGGATTGTTGTCTCTTGTCCAAGGGTCAGCCTAGCTCAAGTATAAGTGGTTAATTAATGAATTTGTCAGAAGGCCAGTACTTTTTCAACAGTACTGTAACTTTTGAAGGCCTTTTTTTTCTATATCATAGAAAGATTTTGATTTTCATTTGTGAAGGAAGTTCCTCTCCTCTACCAATGAAATTAAACATCTCAAGCACTGAAATATTGACGTAATCAATGTTCACACGTAAAAGGAGTCACTTGGGAGTCAGAAGATCTACATTTGAGACTTGGATCTTCAATAGAAGACATTCAAAGACACTGGGTTCAGCAGCACCTTGAGGTCAAGGACTGTTTCATTTTGTCTTTGTACATAAAGCACTAGCCCAGAACTCAGGAGGACCTGAGGTAAAATCCAGCCTCAGACACTTAGTAGCTTTGTGATTCTGGTCAAGTCACTTAACTTTGTTTGCCTCAATTTCCTCTTCTGTAAATGAGTTGGAGAAGGGAATGGAAAACCACTCCAATATCTGTGCCATGAAAATCCTAAATTGGGTCATGGAGATTCAGACACAACAGAAATGACTCAAAAACCACAATTCCCATACCTAGCAAAAGGCCTGATATGTACTTTACAATCTGTACTAAATAAGCAAATGTTATTTGATTTTTTCTTTCCCTGTGTGCTTTTGAGCAACATATTTGGCCTTTCTAAGCTAGAGAGTATTAGACTGAATCATCTCTCATCTATGCTTTACAGAAAAAGCACAGTTTTTAGAAAACAGCTGGGATAGTCAAAGCACCCCACTTAAAGATATTTCAAGCCATTGATTTTCCCCAAATTATTTTGCTTCTCCATACACCTATTTACTAAAAACACCAAAAAAAAAATACCACATACTACAAAGCAATACATGTTACCATTGGTGTAGAAGTAACTCGAAAATGCAGAGTGAGAACTAAAAGAATGTTTTTGAATTCAAACATTACTCACTGTACATATATTGCTGGATTTGTTGTCAGGAAGGCTTGTGTTCTAATTACACCTCAGACACTTACAAGCTGTGTGACTTTGGAGAATTTTTATCCTCTCTGGTCTGTTTTTTCCTCATTAATAAAAGAAGGAAATTAGAATGAAGTTCTCTCTGAAAAACTGTATGCCTTCTGATATAAACAGAAAATGTTTTCTTTTCAAAATTCAGGTTTTTATTTTTGGAGTACAATTTTATCATATATATTATATCTTTGTGGTTTAAAGAGTTTTAGATTTTAGAGATTTATGAGTAAATTATTTGCCATGTAACTAGGTGGTCTCTCTCCTGAGGTTGATACTTTTATTTACTTATGTGTTTCTTTTTTTAATGTTTCTTTTTAATTCTCAACATTCATTTCCACAAAATTTTGAGTTCCAAATTTTCTCCCAATCACTCCCCTCACCCCACCCCAAAACATTGTGCATTCTGATTACCCCTTCCTCCAATCTGCCCTCCCTTCTATCACACCCCTCCCTTCTCTTATCCTCATCTTCTCTTTTTCCATGTAGGGCAAGATAGATTTCTATATCCCATTACCTGCATTTCTTATTTCTCGGTTGTATGCAAAAACAATTCTCAACATTTGTTCCTAAAACTTTGAGTTCCAAATTTTCTCTCTTCCTCCCTCCCCACCATCCCCACTGAGAAGGCAAGCAATTCAATATAGGTTATATATGTGTAGCTTTGCAAAAGACTACCATAATAGTCATGTTTTGTAAGACAAACTATATTTCCCTCCATCCAATCCTGCCCCTCTTTAATTCTGTTCTCTCTTTTGACATTGTCCTTCCCCAAAAGTGTTTACTTCTAATTACTCCCCACCCCACTTGCCCTCCTTTCTATCATCCCCTGCACCCCACTTATCCCCTTCTCCCCTGTTTTCCTGTAGTGTAACACAGGTTTTCATACCCAATTAAGTGTGCATGTTATTCACTCCTTAAATGAAATGTGATGAGAGTAAGCTTCACCTTTTCCCTTTCTTCTCCCCCCTTTTCCCCTCCATTGAAAAAGCTTTTCCTTGCCTCTTTTATGAGAGATAATTTTACCCATTCAATTTCTCCCCTTCTCCTCCCAATATTTTTATAATTTTATTTTAATATTTTAATTTTATTTATTTAATTTGTTTTAATATTTTAATAATTTTATTTCTTTAGATATCATCCCTTCCTATTCAACTCAACCCATTCCCTCTGTCGATACATATGTGTTTAATCTGCTCATTTGCCTAAATACTGAGAAAAGTTTCAAGAGTTGCAAATATGATCTTTCCACATAGGAATGTAAACAGTTCAACTTTAGTAAGTCCCTTAGGATTTCTCTTTCCTGTTTACCTTTTCATGCTTCTCTTCACTCTTGTGTTTGAAAGTCATATTTTCTATTCAGCTCTAGTCTTTTCATCAAGAATGTTTGAAAGTCTCCTATTTCATTGAACGACCAATTTTTCTCCTGAAGTATTATACTCAGCTTAGCTGGGTAGATGATTCTTAATTTTAATCCCAGTTCCTTTGATTTCTGGAATATCATATTCCAAGCCCTTCAATCCCTTTATGTAGAAACTACTAGATCTTGTGTTACCCTGATTGTATTTCTACACTACTAGAATTGTTTCTTTATGACTGCTTGCAATATATTCTTCTTGACCTGGGGACTGTGGAATTTGACTACAATATCCCTAGGAGTTTCTTTTTTCTAATCTCTTTCAGGAAATGATTAATGAATTCTTTCAGTATTTATTTTACCCTCTGGTTCTAGAATATCAGGGAAATTTTCCTTGATAATTTCATGAAAGATGAAATTTAGGCTCTTTTTTTGATCACAGCTTTTAGTAGACCATAGTTTTTAAATTGTCTCTCTTGGATCTATTTTCCAGGTCAGTTGTTTTTTCAATGAGATATTTCACATTGCCTTCAATTTTTTCATTCTTTTGGTTTTGTTTTGTAATTTCTTGGTATCTCATAAAGTCATTAGCCTCCAACTGCTCCATTCTTATTTTTAAAGAACTATTTTCTTCAATGAGCTTTTGAACCTCCTTTTTCATTTAACTAATTCTGCTTTTTAAAGCATTCTTCTCCTCATTGGCCTTTTGGATCTCTTTTGACAATTGAGTTAGTCTATTTTTAAGAGCATTATTTTCCTCAGCATTTTGGGGTCTCCTTTAACAAGCTGTTGACGTGTTTTTCATGATTTGTTTGTACTGTTCTCATTTTTCTTTCCAATTTTTCCTCCACCACTCTTACTTGATTTTCAAAATCCTTTTTGAGTTCTTCCATGTTCTTGGGCCATTGTATATTTATTTTGGAGGTTTAGGATGCAGAAGCCTTGACTTTTATGTCTTCCTCTAATGGTATGCATTGTTCTTCCTCATCTGAAAGGATGGAAGAAAATACCTGTTCGTCAAGAAAGTAACCTTCTGTAATCTTATTTTTCCCCTCTTTTGGGCATTTTCCCAGCCTGTTACTTGACTTTTGAGTCTGTAGTCAAGAGGAAGGTATACTCTGGGGACCTGTAAGTTCTCAGTTCTTCCAAGGTGGCACAATCAAGGGAGAGGAGTTTACTCCTCTCCTGGCCTATGCTCTGGTCTGAGAGTTATCACAAGCTTTTCTGCCCAGAATCTTGGAGTGGAATTCCCTGTCCAGAGCCTCCTCCATCTGCACCATGTCAGTACTCTTCCTCACTCCTGGACTGCCACTCAGGGCTGAGATCCAGATCAGCAGCTCAATTCCCCCAGGGTTTTTAGGTAGAGAGCTCCAAAAATGGCTGCTTCCACTGCAGTGGCTGCTGTCAGTGGGGCCAGACCATGTTTCCTTCTCACCCAGGTGAAAGAGCTTTCTCACTGAGCTTTGAAGCTATCTTTGGTGTTTGTGGGTTGAGCAATCTGGGAACTGCCAGGAATTCTGCCCCCTGAGGCTTGCTCCTGTCCTGTCCCTGCTGTGCCACATGTATGGCTAAGGCTGATCTAAGGCATTCTACTCCATGCCCAGTGTGATCAACCTTTCCTGTCATCCTTCCAGTCTGTTTTGGACTGGAAATCTCTTTCACTCTGTTGTTTTGTGACTTCTGCTGCTCTAGAATTTGTTTAGAGTCATTTTTTACAGGTATTTTATGGCCTATGGGGGAGAGTTTTTTACAGGTCCTTCCTTCTACTCCACCATCTTGGCTCCACCTACTTACATGTTTCTTTAACAAGGAAACTTTTGACTTAATGCCTCAGATTGGATAAAGTGACAATTAGAAAGTGGAAAACCTTGAGAGCAAAGAAATATCAAGTGATATAAAGCTGTGTGGATGGCATCTTCATGATATAACAAATTTGAAAAGCAGTCCAATATTTTCAATCTGTGGCAGGCCAAACTGACACTGTTAGACAATGTATGCTAATGTGACAGGCAGGAAGTAGCAAGCATAATATTCAAACTCAGGGCTTGATTTCAAATCCTATATCCTTTTGGCTATGCCACACTACCTCTCTCCAGTTTTTGTTCTATTTTACTTTTTTTCAGAAACTGAAAATGCATTCAGATGAAAAAACTTGAAAGTGAAGATGTTTTTTTAAAAAGTTAGATTTGGTCACGTTTCAAATTTCAGTAAATGTTAATGCCTTACATTTTACACATAAGACCTATTTTACTCATTAATTATACGAGGAAATTGTATAGAGAATGATTGTATTCTAAAATACATTTAAATATGTCAAGATAAGAACAATGTTTGTAAGAGTTTTAATTGTAAGACAATATAAGTTCCAATATTCATAGTACTACTATGGGATCACATATTTAGTATTAGGATGGACTTTAGAAGACATCTAATCCAACCCCCACATTTGACAGCAGGTGAGAAAATGAAGATAAAGTTAACTGACCTGACAAAAGTCATGCGGATAGTAAATAATTGAATCTAAGATTCCAACAAGTCGATCTCCTCAGTAAATAATTGAATCTAAGATTCCAACAAGTCGATCTCCTCAATGTGAATACAAATGCCAGTGTTAAATCTCTTCATCCCTGCTTTAATATGCAGATCTTTCCCATGCCCTCCCATAAATCTTCCTTTGGTGATCTGCTCAGTGTCCTAGTGTCTTTATTTTTTTTTAAATCAGACATATGATTTTATATGGGAGCTCCCTGGTGAGGAAAGTCCCTCTGGCAATACAGGTTAGTACCTCAACTGAAATTTTATAATCTTACAGAGTTTTCTGAGTGCACTAAGTGGTTAAGTGCTTTGCCACGCATCACACGGTTAGAACATGCCAGAGGCAGGATCTGAACACAAGGCTGATTCTCTATTCATTACATGGTATGTGATCTGTCAGTTAACTCAGCTATAGTAGGATGATCTTTCCACCAACTTCTCAGGCTTAGGATAAAACTAAATAAGCAGTGCATTTTGAGTGAGAATAAAATTAAAATATTAATCCCACATTGACCCCCAAAAAAGCTCTTTCAAAAGCTAGAGGCTTATTTATTGTTGATATTTTTTGGGGGGAAACAAAGCTACTTTACATCAGAAAGGCTCTGATTTATTTATGTAAGTCTAAGACTCCAGAGAAATTTCAAATTGTTCAGCCACATATGGTATTTGGACTGTTTTTTAATAATGATTCACCCTCTTGCCATTTTCTTCTTTTTTCTCAAACCAGCAAGAACTAGAGATCCAGCCATCTTCTTGAATAATCAAAATGGTCAGTGACTCCACTGGGGGAGAGTGAGGGAGTTAAGAGTCCCTTTAGTTGATGACTTCACTTTACTGTGGTTGTGAATGTGATAAATGCACCTGTCTCAAGAGAATGAAACTGCCAGTTTCAGGGAGTAGGAATGTGACTATAACTGCCTCAATTTCAATGAGTTATTATTCTCTGGATCTCTTCTGCTTGTATTGGGATGGTTGCTTGCAGAGATTGTGCATATTTATTTTTAGAAAAGGGAAAAGTAAATAAGCTGACATTTGTAGAGGGGGTGTATGTATATGAATATGTTTATAATATATTTACCTTTCTAGAAAAATCCCAAATTGGTTTTGTTTTATGTTCAGAAGATCACTGAAATTTTTTTTTGAGTATTCTCTTTTCCTCATAATTACTTGCCTGCATTTGCTATTGGAGTAACTCCTGGAACTGATATGTTTATTCTAGAAACCTGAATTGTCAGGTCCTATGAATCCATTGCTTGCAAATTCAGCCTCCTAGAGACGCTACCTTGGGAATCATAGAATTATATTACAATGCAATAGTTCATTTTACTTATGGGTATTTTTGCAGCATACATGGGAACCTTTACTTAAGTTTACTCCTGTCTCCAGGGCTTCCATTTCAGAATGTTCCCTACTTCATTACTTTTTAGGTAGGGTATACCTTGTTCCTCCAGTTGTAATGGAAAAATCACCTTATTCACTAGGGCATTTCATAAGTGAATTTAAGCTTTAGAATGAAAGATTTCAGGTTTTTCATTTTCTGACCTATTTTTCTAGAGACCATCTCTATAAATTGAGTGTATTTCTAATATTCAGTTTATGAAGTCAACAAGGACAAGTCTCTGGGAAGATACAAAGTTTACATTCTTCTAATTTGTGATGCTCCATAATACAAGAACTATGCTTATGAGAGGGAGATATGAATTACCTCCCAATTTTTTTTTTTTTTTGTGGAGGATCGTCTTCATCAAGTTTAGAAGTTGAATTTGCTGAATTATTCATGTTTTTTCTAAGTCCTATACTTAATCCTGAGTTTAAGAATACTTCAAAGTAAAAGGTAATGGATTTAGACATGAGAAACTGTATGAAGAAACTGGAATTACAGACTAGTGCTCTGACTGATAAATTTGGAAATTTGATGATGATAATGATTTTTTAAATGAGGTTTTCACAGTGTTCCTTTATAATACTAATAGCTAACATTTGCATGGTGCTCAAAAAGCACTATGGATAAAGCCCTTATTTAATCTTCAGCATCCATGGAGCTTGATAATTTAATTACTAACACTATTTATGGGAAGAGGCAGTTTCAGGCACAGAAAGGTTGTAACTTACCTGAGGTCACACTGTAACTAACAAGTCTTCTGACTTTAAATTCTATCTTTATGGAACCACAATCCAGAAAAAAAAAAAAAGTTTTCCCTTTCCCTGACCTGGTTTACCACCTGTAAAACAAAGTTAGTAATGAACCTGATTGACATTTGAGAAATTCATTATTTAACTCATCAAATACTGCAGAATAGCTGATATGGTTGAGTTAATCATGCCTTGGATGGTACTTAATTTTTCAGGCCATTTAGTACTGTGGGTTTTGGTGAAGAGAATAGCCTAAAAAAAACTCCTTGGATTTCCTTGTAGTGAATCAACAGATATTTGCTGAGACTTTTTGTTGTCTTGATGTATGTGAATAAGAGTATTAAAATAGAAAAGTTTACTCAGTCTCTAAAGTCCAAATCATTTAAGTCTTCGATTAAATCATGCAATCATTCAACAAGAGAAGAATTTATTAAGCAACTACTATATGATAGGCACTGTGTTAGGTGGTGGAGATGCAAAAACCAAAATTGATCAGCCAGTCAATAAGCATTTCTTACAGCAGACATGAGCAGGGGATGCTGGGGTCCCAGTGAGGCAGATGCTTAAGCAGCCTATTACAGAAGCCTTAATGATGCCCTTAGGAACCTAGAAGTTTAGCGAGGAGCCAGGAGGTGGTGAGTCTCACTCTACCTCTTTACCTTCAAGGAGCATGAGGTGATGTCTCCTCAGCTTCAAGTGAGACAACAGTGACGTATGTAAAATATGCACTAAATACATACAGACTAGATAGATGAAATAAATAACTTGGGGAGAAGAACTAGCAGCTTTTCAAAGAAATGTGAAAATCAGTGTGTTTCCTAGATCTGGCTAATGATTTTCATGTTATTCTTTATTAGCTAGCAGCTAGTTGGCAGAGTGGATAGAAAATAGGACTCCATGTCGGGAAGACAGGAGATCAAATCCTTTCTCAGACACTTACTAGTATATGGCCCTACACAAGTCATTTAGCTACTCTGGGACTTGGTTTCCTTTTCTGTAAAATTGGGATAATAATAGCATCTACCCCACAGGGAGGTTTTGGGGGTCAAATGAGATAACACACATTGTGCTTCACAAACACTGAATACTGTATAATGTTAACTATTCCTCTTTATTGAATATTATTGCTGCAATCTTGGACAAATCATTTACTCTGCCTGAGCCTTCTTTTCTTCATCTGTAAAATACAGGTGTTAAACTGGATGATCTGCACGTTATCTTCCAAGAGTAACTTCTTCCCTAGTCTGTATTTTTAAGAGACTGAGTCTTTCTATCTCTCTCAGCCTAGAAATGATGCCCCACTGTTGATTCGCACCGAAGCTGATCTATTTCTGACCTGGGCTGGTTCACCCCTTCTTAGGCATTCTGGCATCCCTTCTATTATAGAAGCTTACTGTACTGCCCAACTGGTATGGTACCTGATTGACTGTAATCCAGTAACCTCAGTCTCATTACTAGCAAAGAGCATTGTCTAATAATACTTCTCAGTTTTGCTCACTGTGAGTATTGCAACCTACCAAGGTATATGAAGCTGTGGTAACATCTACATTTAGAAATCATACACTAGGTCTGATAAAGAAAGGGCTCCCAAAGAATAACTTCCAAACACACATTTGTCTCCATGTAAATTCAGAAACTAAAGCAAATCTATTCCATTATAAATTTTAAGGAAAATGGAGAAAAAAATCAAATTCCATTGCTGAGTGAAATACAGTAGGCTCTCTCAAAGCATGATCAAAAAGAAATGCAATCTCTAATGAAAGCAGGGTTAATGGACACTTGGAAGCCAGATACAGGTGCTTTAAAAATTAAATTAAAATAATTTCAAATACCATATGTGTATCAGCAAGAATTCTGGAATACACAGAAAGGCCTGCTTTTCTAAAAGGAAAGAAACTTTTGAGGGGTCAACAATCTACTTTAATCAAGCACATATATCATTTGCATAGTTCAGGGAAAAATGTCAGCACTTTGAACTTCAGAGAAAATACAAACAGAGAAATAGAGACAAACAGACAGAGCTTCCAACTGCCTGATCATAAGCAATATAGACATCGTCCAACTGTCTGATCATTACCTACATACATAGTTACCAGAGAGATGCAATAACATCCGGGTTTTCAAAGCTGGGTGCTCTTTCCCGGCTACCCAGAGTGTCTTCTGGCCAAACAAACACTTGCAATGAATAAGCCACAAAACGAAACTTCACGTCAGAGTGTATATACACTTCTGAGAACCAGAGGACATTCCTACCCTTGAGAAAGAAATTAGCATAAGGTATGGGCCTTTCTACAAAACAAAAATCCCCTCATTGAGCTTCTCTTAATGGGCAGGCCCATTAATGGATGGGGAAGATCTTTAACTAGCATTAACATAATTAACATTGCAACATGTGGGGACAAAAGTGAATAATTAAATTGGAAAAGTGTATTCTTAATACCTGTGACTTAGATTTCCTGAGGTTGCCTTCATTCCATTGCCTTCTAAGTAGCACTTGAGAAGAGGAAGGAAGGGGGAGAAGAAAATGAAGATGAAGGAGAACAAGAAGTTATTTAAAAGTCCCTTAAAACAGAATTCTGTCTCTGTGATAAATAACTTCATGATCTCCAATCATAATCAGTTGGGCAGCTGGAGAATCTTAAAGTGTGACTGACTTTTCAATAACTACCTCAAGAATCTTGTTTCTTCTTAAAATTTCTATCTGCTTGTTGGAGATGTTTTGAGGATAAAAAGGGAACTATCATTTATAATAATTGTCTTTCAAAGTGTTTTCCCTCATGAGCTCTCTTAGTCTTACAACATTCACATAAGAGTTATAGGGACCAATTTTGTTTTCATCATGTTCAAGATGAAAAGAAACAGTGGAAATTATTACATAAATGCTATACTAATAGAAGAGTAGAAAGCTTAGTACCTGAGGCCTAATATGATATTGGGGATAAATGCCTAACTTCTAGTCTAAAAGATCAGAGTTTAGTCTATTACAATGCATCAGCATCGTACCTTAAATAAGTTCACAAATGTTTTCCTTCTTTATAACAGCTGATATTTCATATAGGCATATTTTAATGGGAAGATAATAATGAAGGTACACATCTGGGGCAGGTGACATCATTGGGCAGAGTAGATCTAAGTTCTTCATTATAGTGTAGACTCCTAGAAAGCTATTTATAAATGTAGTTATACATTTTGGTTAAATAAATGAAAGAGTACTAGTGCTATTCCTGGAACACCAGGAAGTAGATCAGTTATTATGGGTCCTTCATTTTACGAGAGAAGCATAGGTAGCTCCAAGTAGGATAAAATGACTTCATCAATTGGTTCTCCAAAATTTCTGGGACATACTAAATTCCATTCAACCAATATTTATTTGGTTTCTACTATATGGGAGACATTGTGCTAGGTACTCAATCAAGCTACAAAGACAAAGAATAAAGCAGTCTCTACCCTTAAGTCTCTACCCTTCAATGGCTTATATTCTACTGTAATACAAATGAATTATAAGCATGCGAACTGTCAGTAACAATTACTCAGTATGCCAGACAAATAAAAATGGACTGACTTCTTCTTCCCCTTCCACTTTAATTCTTTATGCTACTCTATTGTGACTTCTTTTCCTCTTTAAGACTGTCATTCATGCTCATTTTAACTTGATTTTATGAAGATAAAATGCTGCAGGGCTAGCATGAACAACTGTGATTTTCCCCAGGCTCCAAATCCTCTTGAGATGGACTTATGGAAAGGGGGTAGCAAGAAAAGGAGATGGGACAATGCCAATGACAAACTTTTCTTAAGCACTACTTTGCCCTAGGCAAAGTCAAGGGGGTAGTGATTATTGAGCAAAGCTACTTTCCAGTTCTTCTTCACTCTCCACTCTTTCAGCTACTCCATGGATGTAAATTAGTTGCTTTGGGAGATTAATTGACTCTCTCAGGCACTCAGGGTACAATTTAGGGGCCTGAATAAGGAACCTGCTGAGAGATTTAAGCCTCAGAGGCTGAAAGAGCAAATGCAGCTACCGTACAATAAACACTCAGGGCTAGTTAAAGATATTGGGAGAAGCTCACTTAATGTACAATCATTGTTTCTCCTCATTTTCCACTATCTGTCATGTCAAAAAGATGTTGAACTAGTGAACTCACACATTACTTTTGTTATTATTTTTTACTTCTTTAAACATCAAAATTAATATGAAATCCAGAAAGTCTCCTGGATGTTGTGTTACTCCAGGAAGTAATGAGATTGAATGTGATCAATAGTTCTGATCTCTATTTTCTCATAATTTTCAAATAGAAAGTGTGACTTCTATTTAATTTGTTAATTTTTATGCTATTATTTTCTTTCCTAAGCAATTCATATAGCTCATATGATATTAAAATGGCATATAATATTGACATCGTTATTTTAGAAAATGAAGTAAATGCATTTAATTTTTTGATTGACATAAAATAATTGAAGACAGATTTTTTATCAACTGGAAGTGTTAGAATAAAAAGTCTTTACATATGAATAAATGATATTCATTAAACTAAATTACACAACATGTTCAGGGAATAGGCTATGTTTGTTTATTTAGGTTAATGAGGACTTCTCAATTTTTAAAAATGAGAATACAGTAAAGAACTTAACACAAAACCCACCGTAGTTTCATCTTTGATGATTCAGGAGGCCTTTGGACTTCAGGACCATCATTTCAAGCATCAAAATTTATACACTGCAAGTACAAAGTCTTTCCAATAAACTTAATAAATGCTGCTTAAACCAGATTTTCCTTCATTTTTATCACTGATACTACCATCATCTTCCCTTATATTGTACCACTAACAGAAAAATACCATTTTGACTAACATCTATATTTTTATATTTTCTCTGTGACATGGATCAATATTACTGTTTCCCATGCTCAGTGCAATGGATCTAGTACTTAGGACAGTGCCCAGGAAACAGTAGACACTTACATTTGATTGACTGATCATATATGAGAAAACTGAGATTAGGAGAGAGTGTTGTGCCTGGAGCAAGGAAAACCTGATCCAACTAAGACATTTGCTAGCTGTGTGACCCTGGGCAAGATTAAGATCTTTATGGTTGACTATAAAATAAGGATACTAACAGAACCTACCTCACAAGTTTCCTGTGAAGGTCAAATAAGATAATATTTATAAAGCACTAGGAACACAGTAGGTGCTACATAAATGTTTTTCTTCTCCATCCTTCCCCTCCCCATTTCTATAAATATGTTAATTGGATAAATAGGGATGCCAGGGTCATTGGTACATTTTTGGTACCTCTTCCATTAAATTCTTTTCAAAATTGGTGTTGCTCAGGTGAAACATAACACATTAATATACAACTATAAAATGATGAGTTCAAACAAAAGTCTACAATATTTAGTTGGTTTCTGGTACAGTGACTTACAAGCCCAAATAGTTCCTTTATGCTAGCTAAATTCTAATAGGCTCTAGGAAGAATATGTTAAAGCTTTTCATTATTCCCAAAGCTTTTTGAGTGTCATTTTCTCTTTTAGTAATCTTACTTAACTATTTATCTTGCATGCCAAGTAGGGACTAATGATAACAAAAAAATTAGCATGTTTGAAGACAATTATGAATTTACAATTTTATTTGTTAATTAAATATAAAATAAATTCTTTTCTTAAAATGATTATTGTAACATTATACAACATAATATAATCTCAGAATCTATTTATCTTTGGATCAATATGTTTTACCATTACTCAAATACATAATTTAATATACAGTTGTGTTGAGGATATTGAAAAATGTGAAATAGCATTAGAAGTTTATTGCTTCAAGTTTAAAATCTAGGATTAGAACTATGAAGATGGTGGAATATACATCCCAACAAAGTGATAATAAAATCTTTATAGCCCCCTGGATCACTGCCTACCACATTTTGTTTATGTTGGATATGTGAAGGAAAAGGTATATATTTAATCACTTAGAAATTCAAGTTTTCTCATATTGGTAATCAATCTTGAATACCCATTCCAACTTTACTTTAAAAAGACAAGAAAAAAACTATAATGGAGAAAATATATTCTGGTACAATTTGAGTCATGCCACCTGTGGTATAGTAAATGAGGTAAATCTGGTGTAAAATACTCAAGTTTTATGAGAAACTGGATACCTACAGGACATTCACAAAAGACCTTGTTACTCCCTAGAGTTCTCACATGAGAAGGAATTTCACAGAATTCAGTTATTCAGAATATTTTTCCTACAACTTATAAGGGGAAATAGCTGTAAGTAATAATAAATTTGATGCTTATAAAAGTAGACATGTAAGTATAAAATGGAAAATAAAAATACAGTGGTAAATATTGTATTCAAACTGGACCTGTGATTTCACAGATATGGGTACTCTCTTGAATAATTAGGATCAAAATCAATGCAATCATCATCATGATCATCATCCTCATCATGATGAAGATGATATGATAGACAAAATACAATAATGTCTGCTTCCAATCCAGGAAAACCCTGATTCAAGCCCCATCTATGACATATATGTCTATGTGATCCTGGGCAAGTCACTTCAATCTCAAGGTCCTAGGCAAGTCTCTAAGTTGCTGAGCAACTGCTGATATGCATGGCAGGGGTGGGAGGGGAGTTCTCACCAAGAATTTTCTACATCAATAAAATCATGTCTGGAATTATTGTAATTATTCAGGATTATTAAGAGCAGAATATTTTTTTACTGAGCTCAGACTTCTTGATCAATACAGATTATGTAAGGGAACAGTAGAAACTGTACAACACATTATTGCAGGTTTCAAAAATGTGATGCCTATCAAATATCGAGACATATTCCACTAGCCAAAACAATTCCTCACAATAAATTAACAGGGAATAAATATAGAAAGCAGAATATCCTTGAGAATTCAACAAACAAACTGTGTTGTGGTAGTGGATCATTACTACTGGAAAAGAAAAGTCACCCATAATTGCTTGACATTTTACATTGACATGTAAAATTTTAAAAGCATTCTTTTAAACTAGATGCCATCATACCAAATTCTCATGATTTCTAAGATATGTGTAGTTATCAAGCCATAGCAGCCCAGGAAAGAAAACTAAAATATGTGGAAACAAGAGGTATGTATCATAATCCTTGACTTCCTATCTGCTACTGTGGTTGTCCCTCAAATGTTTTCACTGAGTTTTTAGACAACATGCTTATATCACAATATTTTTGTTCAGTTTTTAAAGAACATTTTGTCTACGTACTCAGTAACCCACAGAATATTAAACATAAAATAATAGCCCAAGCCTGATGTCAAATTCCCCTAATCCTTACTCTTGAGGAAGGCCTGTGAATATCATGATTTGGGGGCTTTTGATCTACAGAGAGCTAAAGTCATTTGGGTGCCCTTCACTAATTATAGAGCCATTATGGTGCCCCCAAGAGTGGAGAGCCACAGTGTTGTCTAAAAAGGGGCAAACTTGCTCAGGTCAGAAATGAAGCAGGTCAAAGCTTTTATGACATTCAGTGGTGGGATGGACACCTGAGTGGCTGTTACACTTCCAACCTTGTGAGATTAGAGAAACCCAGTCTTGGAGAAAACTCTAGAGATAACATTTCCCTCTGAGCTACATTGAGACTAATGTGGATACACATAACCTTTGTGGACAAACATACATACATGTGTGTATGGATGTATATAGATGTATGTGTACACATTCACATACATGTATGTATACATATACACACATGTAATTTCTCTTTAATTCCCCATACACACCTCAAATGCAAGATTTCACCCAACTTCCTCTCATTCTGGAGTCAATTCTTCATCTGCTGTATGATCTTGTATCTCCAACTATTAATATGCACATGTAAAAGAAGACCAATAGGAAAACGATGTATTCCAGGATCATCTCTATCTGAATTCAACCAAAATGATAAGAATGAGATAATAACCTTAATGTAACATTACTGTTTCCCAAAATGCAATGTCAGTTTTAATTAGTTTTGAATACGGCTTCTCTCTTTCAGTCTAGGAGAAGTTAAAATGTATAGGAAATATAATTCTAGTATTGAAAGGTTTTAGATATTGTTAATACTAGAAGCGCTGTAACCTCACACTGTTTTTGCATGATACCTGCTTATCCTTTCAGTGGATTATATGTTCAACAAGACCATTCTCATTATTCTCTCTGGAATGCTTTGTGCACAATGAAGAAATTGATGAAAATCTTTTACCTAAAAAATAGCCAACAATGAAAAGGTAAACAATATAATTACCTAGAAAATAAACATTTATGAAGTCAATAAGCATTTATGAAGCACCTACTATATACTGGGAATTATGTTAAGTACTTTGGATACAAAAAGAGGCCAAAAATAGTTCTTGTCTTTAAGAAACCCATAACTTAATGAACACGATAGGACATATATAATGTGTATGTGTGTGTATATATGTACAAAATAAAATTATGTTCAAGATAAATAGGAAATAATTAAAAGAAGGCAAGTGCTAAAAGTTAAGGGGAATTAGGAAAATCTTTCTGGAAAAGATGGAATTTTAATTGATATTTGAAGGAAACCAGGGAAGGCAGAAGGTTTCCAGGCATGGGAGACAGCCAGAGAAAATGTCCAGAGCCAAAACATGAAGTATTTTTTTTTCTTGAACGGCCAGGAGGTCAGTGTCACTGGATTGAAACTTAGGTGGTAGGAAGTAAATTATAAAAAGACTGGAAAGGTAAGAAGGGGCCAGATTGTGAAGGTCTTTGAATGCCAAATAGAGAATTTTGTGTTTTATCCTGAAGTCAACAGGGAGCTATTTTTTTGAATTTATTGAATACTTCTGATCTTCACCCTGTGGTTAAGTATATATACAACTAAACATGAATGATCACTCTGTGAGGGAGAAAACCATCCTTAATTATTAGAGTTATCTAAAAAGGAGAGTGGACTTCCTTTGGAGCCAATTAGTGTCCCTTTAGTGGAAATTTTCAAACAATAATTATTGATTATCAATTTATGTAAATACTATTGTAGAGGGGATTCTTTCTTAGATACAAATTAGACTAAATGACTTTGGAAGTCTTTAGAATCTGAGATCCAAAGATTTTGGGATTTTGAAATGCCTGGATGTCTCCTAAGGAGAGACTCTTCATAGAAGAATAAATTGTGATCTGACTTCCCTGTTTCCCAGCAAAGCACTATTAGTTTTTTAGTCACTTAGATTTAAAATTTCTAAGTCATTGCTTCATTTCTTCCCATTCATCTTGCTATCCAGTTAATCGGTGATTTAGCTAATCTTACTCTCCCAAATTTTCTTAAATCTACCCTGATCTTTTACTGTTATTATAATACCTTAAGTCCTTCTTACTTGAACTAATCCAAATGGCATTGCTGCTTCCCTTGGTGATGCAGTGGATACAGCAGGAGTCAGGAGGACCTGAGTTCAAATCTCATCTCAGACACTTAACACTCACTAGCTATGTGACCTTGGGCAAGTCACTTAACCCCGATTGCCTCATCCTGCGTCATCTCCAGTCATCCTGATGAATATCTGGTCACTGGATTCAGATGGCTCTGGAGGAGAAGTGAGGCTGGTGACCTGCACAGCCCTCCCTCACTCAAAACAAAGTCAAGTGCAAGTCACGTCATTATTTCTCTGATGGCATGGTCTACTACAGCAACGAAGGATGAACACACATACATACTAATTCATTCTCAGTTAATCTGTGGTCATGTTTCTCTCCTGTTAGTTAAAACAATAGCAGCAACCACCTCCTGTAATGTCTGCTAAATGAGGTCTAACCCCTTAGGCCAGCATTGAGGACTATCTTCAGTTTAGATCAAATCTTCCTGGTTAGTCTGATAGTATGTTATTCTTCAAGACCCATAAAATACTATGGTCAAACACTATTATCCACCTTTTTAAAACTATTCTTTTAAATTTTATTGCCTTAGGTCTTTGTCTTTGCTATGCTCTCCCCCTGGAATACTCCATCTTTAGGTGAACTTCTCAGAATCTTATCCATCTATCAAGATGGAGTCCCATGAAGCCTTGCACAATTCCCAACATCTATGTGAGCACTCTTCCCTCTGAAGTCTCATAGTATATTGTCATAGTTTTTCTTAAGATACTTCTCACAAATTATACCCTGTAATATAGTGATTTGTGTGTATCTTATCTCTTATGCTAATTCCTTGAAGAAAGGAATTGTTGTTTATTTGCTTCTTTATGTCTCCCATCTCTGAGTTAACACAAAAATAGTAGGATCCCCAAGCATTTATGGAATGAATAAAAAGAAAAAAAAAATAGAGTGGGCTAGCAGATAATTAAGGTTTTTTTTTGCTGTGTGTGTGTATGTGTGGGGGTGGGGGGGAGTGGGGCTGGGGTGTGTCCCAGTCTATGGAAATACATTTAAAGTAAAACTTTAGGAGAAGAAACATCCTCAGTTACAAGCAAATTGATCTTTAAAATTATTTTAAGCCATATTACTTACAAGAGAAATACTGCATGAATGTTAAAAACATGGAGACTTTTTGTAATAAGTTCCTAGACAAAACTAGATTCCTTTTGGAACTATTGGAAGTGTTCTGTCTTTGCTTTACACGATATTGCCATTAGCACTTGCTTATCTTTTGATCACAACTTAGAAGGGAAAATGGAAAGTTGGGAAAAGAGGTTAAAAATTGACAATCTGTGATACAGGCCAGGAGATGACTCAGAGGTATAAGACGCCAAGATATCAGTCTTCAGATGACCAAGAGAAGGAAACAGACTCCATGGCCCAAAGTCATTGCCTTGGGACAAGACCCAATATGCCTATTCTAGTTACTCTTCTATAATAGTCTAATTCAGGTGAGTAAGTATTTATCAAAACAACTGTTCACTATGTTTGAAGAATGATGTTAAAATTTGTGGCAGATTCAAAAAATGTACCTAACTTGGCCTTTGCCCTAAAGGTGTTAAATTCATTAGTAAATCAACTGGTTTGAATTTCAGCTTTCTACATTCTAATGGGGTTCTTAGTGGCCACCAAAATTACCCTAAAGTAGACCTTTTTTGTAGAAAGAAATAAAGGTATTGAGCATTAACAATAGTGGAAAATTTAAAGGCTTTTTAATTTTTTTTTTCATTTTTCTTTCAAGTATATCATATTAGAGTTGGTTTGATTAAATATTCAGTGTTTTGACCTGCAACTAATTGAAGATTTTTACATGAATAATCCTCACACCATAAAAAGTTTTAAAGGGAATTTATGGCCTTTTAAAATATGCACTACTTATCTAAAATTTGTTGATTACATCAAACCTACATTTCTTCCTTTGCTTTTGCTTCTGCATAATAATCCACCATCAGTATGCTCAAACATAAACAGACTTTAATCCAGTCTTAGGTCTAAGATCTCCGTAATCCGCCGATCCTAGCTAACTAAGTGAACAAAAGCAAGGATCAGTTAAATTATTACATAAATTCCCTTTTGAGAAACTAAATAATACTCACTGTACACAAGACATACAGGTCAGAATGAAAGGTAAAGAAAATCTGCAAGCCTAGGAAACCGGAAAAGAAATTTTTTCAGCTTAGTGCTTTAACTAGCAGCATTGAAGCATCACATCCTCCTTCCAGTATGGTTTGTTTTTATTAGCCAGGTCATCTTGGGGAGGAAGGAGAATAAAGTTAATGCCCCTTTGATTTAAATGCACTGTAATATTGAATGTATTATGTCTCTTTAAGTGGGTAGTACATTTAGGCAGCTAGTTCAATAGATGATGCGGAGTTGCAATATATGATGGAAAAGAGCAACTTCTTGTATCTCTGTTGAATATCATCTGCTAAATAGCATGTTTCAGGCTTCTACAAATTAAACATTAAAGAAATAAGCAAAAATTCTTTCCTGAACCTAAATGGAGTGCTAAGCCTACATAACATAAGGCTGGTGGGAGGTCTTCCCACTACTGGAAAATCATTTTCTTTCAGGAAAAAAGTTTATAAGACCATATTAGAAGGAAACAACAGTCTCCTGCCAATTTCATCAGCACCGAAGGTTTACATGTACAAAGTGTCAGGCACTATCCAAGAAGAGCTAAGGATGTTGTATTGTATATGGAATATTTTTCTTGCAGCTAGCAAGGTACAGACAATGTCTTAAAATCTGATAGGCATTTGCTGCTCAAACTGATGTTGACTTCTGACTACAGAGAAAGCATTTTTTTAAAAGCCTGATACATCAAAATGGTCAAGTGACATCAGCTTTAGCTGTGTCAGGTAACAAGGGGAGGTACAATCTACCCTGACATAAAGTGACACCTGACTTTAACAATTTCACTTTCATTTGGCTCAGTTTCATACTATCAATTCTGATAATGGACATGTGGTCACTGCTCTTATTCACCTAATAACTTTCATGTTGTCAGTTATATCGTTGAAGTGAATCAATCAGAGACTACTGAATTATATTTCTATGATGGCTGAGTCACTTAAAAACTTTTCTCTGAATGCACTTCTTAAAAGAACTGAAGAGTTTTTAATTTAAGAATAAGAAGAGTGATGGCGACATAGAATATCTATTTCAACATGATGGTTTGAAGACAAAATGAACCAATTTAAAGAAAAATATTGATTACAATGTTGATTTGAGCAAGTACAATTTCAAAACAATTGGCTGCTCCAAATGACCTTCTCAAGTCAGGATGCCTATGAATAAAAATTATGTTTCCTTGGTGCAAATTCATGGAGAAAAAGTGTACTGGAGTAGTTTTAATGCCTCCAAATCTTAAACATGAATAAAGCTAATTGTCTTCATTTTTTAATGCAGTCATGGCAGCAGACCCATAAACCTTCTTGTGCTGGTCCCCAATGTCCTACAAGAATTAATATTAGCAGATATAGAAACATTGAGATTATGCAGGCCTGCTGGTCATCAGCAGTAATGGTTCTTATGATAAACAATAGGTTAGATAAACATGTGGAATGTGCCATAAAACACAGGAGTCTGTGAAGGTTGCTGCATACAAAGCAGAAATGGCAAGGTTTCTTTTCAGAGAAATTCCAGGAAAAGTAGGAAAATCAAAAAATGGTTTATTCCAGTCTTAACTCATGGCATTTTGCTAGTACCGAGTCTTTCTAGGTATAAATAATCTGAAAAGTTTGGTACTTTCTCAATGACTATTAGCATTATGGAACATATACATATGTAACTATGAGAATATATATGGCTATTAGAGTTATGGAACAGACATATAGAACATATGCATGACTATAATAGAATTTGCTGTGCACAGTAGGTACTTCAGAAATACTTTTGAAATAAAGTAGTATATATTTTAGTGAAAGGCTTTCTCAAATTGTTATTATTTTATAAAACACTGGAGTAATTTTGATAAAATCATGATAATTTTTTTTATTTCACTTGATTATAGAAACTCTAGATGGTCCTGTGTTTTTAGCCCTGTATTTCATTAGGTGTTAGCTTTTCTGAACATTACTCTGTCCTGGTTTTTCTCCTACCTATCTGACCACCCCTTCTCCAGTACTTTTACTGCACCCTCTTGCAGATCACACTTTCTAACTACTGGTGTTACTCAGGGTTCTGTTATGGGCCCCCTTCTCTTCTCCCTTTGTACTAATTCACCTGATAATCTCATCAGCTTTCATGAACTTAATTACCATCCTTCCCTAAATTTTCTGCTGACTTCTAATCTTGCATCCCCAATTGCTATTCAGATATCTCTAGCTAGAAGTCCAATAGACACCTTAAACTCGATATGTCTAAAACAGAACTCCTCTTTCCCCCATGTACTCCCCTTTCTCCCATTCCCTATCACTATAGAGGAGGATAGGATCCTACCACTTTCTTAGTTTGCAATCAAGGAATCATTCTATACTTCTCTTTCTCACCACTTATTCAATCTGTTGTCAAGACCTGTCAATTTCATCTTTGCAACATCTCTCCAAAACATTCCCTTCTCTGGCACTACCACAACTGGAGTGCAACCCTCATCACCTTACACTTGGATTCTTGCAATAGGCTACTGGTGCATCTACCTAATTCAAGCCTCAGTCTACTCCAATCCATCCCATATTCAACCACTGAAGTGATTTTCCTAAAACACAGGTCCAATTATGTCACCCCCATCATCCATTCAATAAACTCCTGTGATATCCTATTGTCTCCAGGATCAAATACAAATTACTCTTTTTTGGCATTGAAAGTCTTTCATAAACTAGCTCCCTCCTACCTTTCCAGTCTTCTTACATCTTATTCCCCAACACATACTCTTCAATCCAGTGATATGGGCCTCCTGTTTTTTTCAGGAAAAAGACACTATGTCTCAGCTCTGGACATTTTCTCTGGTTTTCCTCCAGGTCTGGAATAATCTCCGTCCTCTTTTCCACCTACTGACCTCACTGACTTCCTTTAAGTTGCAATTAAAATCCCACCTTCTATAAGAAGCCTTTCTTATCCCCTCTTAATTCCCTCTGTTAACTATTTCTATTTATCCTGTATATAACTTCCTGCGTGTGTTTATGTATGGGTTTGTACATTGTCTCCACCATTACATTGTAAGTTCCTTGAGGACTAGGGACTATCTTTTACTTCTTTTTGAATCATGAGTACTTAGCACAGTGCCTGGCACATAGGGACTAAATAAATATTGATTAATTAGTTGGTTGATAGGAGTTATATTTGTATGTAACCTAACTTAACAACTATCACTTTCCAAGTTTATACTTCCCTCAAAACTTGTTCTTTGGTTCAATTTCTTAGAGGATGAAAGCTGAGAAAATAATTGCTAATTGCCTCCCCACACATAGCCAAAACCAATAATTTGCAGATAAAGTTTCAGACTTAATAATCTGTGTTTTCTGCTTCCTTCTAAATCACCCATCTTTTCAATTTGCAGGAGCAATTATGAGTTCTTTCAAATTTGTGAGAAAAATTTGTTATTATTATTACAACAATAAACCTGTTCTTTGAACAGGTGCTTTAAAGTATTTAAGAGTTACTTCCCAGTAACACAGTATAGCCACTCTTAGATGGCACTCTGCAATGTCCTAAGTGCTTACAAATAATGTCCTCTCCGACAACTGCTGAACAAAAGGACATTCCCACAATTCAGCCATTTAAAAAAATTAACCAAAACAAGCTAAAATAAAACTATAAAAATCATGAATATTTTGGAAGGCATACCCTTTAGAAATATATAATCTAAAAGTCGTAATTTTAGGATGTCTCTTACTCCCTTCTAGTGTTTTTTTTTATTCTATTACCAAAGGTTAGCATAGGACTTGGCATGTAGTAGTCACTTAATAAATGCTGATTGATTGATTAACACTTGGTATTTCTTTTTAGTCTTGGGCTGCTGTCTTGGGCTTATCTTAATATGTGAAGCCTCCCAGAAATCTTCACACTACAGCAGGGGCTCAGTTTAAATTTAGCCCTGCAGTTTATGGCACCTACTGTGGAGTAAATTACCTTTAATGAGGTATTATAATTTATCAGAGAAGAGAGATTTAGAACTTTCCTTTCTAATCTGATAAATCTTAGGCATTTACAATTGCTTCCTTCTTTGGAACCACTCATTCTCTATAGGAAAAGCAGGAGGTCTGACTACAGATTTCTTCATTGCACTAGAAGCCACTCCAACAAGAATAATCACTTATTAAGTATTTAATATCAGAGGCAATGGTAGGGCAGTTAGTAGAGACTTCTTTTCAAGTAGAAAAGACCTGAATTCAAGTTTGAATTCAGACACATAATGTCTGTGGCTATTTGACCCAGGGCAAGGTTACTTAATCTGTCAGTATTCTAAGCAACTCTCTAGCATGGATCCATCTGCCTTGGTAATGGGAGCTTCCTTAATGTAAGTACACTATACCTAAGGAAAGGACAAGTATAATAAATAGTAGTAATAATGGCACCTACTCTATGCAGGCTTCTATGGGGAATGAATTGTAAATAGATAGATGTTAGATAGACAGACAGACAGACAAATAGATAGATAGATAGATAGATAGATAGATAGATAGATAGATAGATAGATAGAAAGATAGATGGATAGATAGATAGATAGATAGATAGATAGATAGATAGATAGATAGATAGATAGATAGATAGATAGAGATGGATCAGATCACCTGCTGCCCTCAAGCAAGTTGTTGTTATTGTCGTTTATTGTTTATCCTGCGTTCTCAAAGAGGACCAATGACATCAGAAGGGTGATGTCTTGACTTACAAGTGTATTGAATTAAGTGAGTAAAGCAGGTTACTGTATAATGGGGGATATAAGACAAGCGTACATATAACCATATTGCAAAGGGAAAGCTTGACAGAAGAGGTTATATTTGACATTTATCTTGAAGGAAATGAACTTCAACAGATAGATATTCAGGTTGAAGGTAAACTAGACATAGGGAAGAATATGAGTAACAGTGCAGAGGTGGAAAAAATAAAGATTTGTTTATAAAACAGAAATTAGTTCAATTTAAGTTGAGCTTAGAGTATGTAAAAGGAGTATTGGGGGACAAGGCTGAAAATTCAATCAAATTCAGTTAAATAAACATTTATTAATCAATAAACAATGTACCAAGCAGTGTGCTAAGCTCTAAACATAAAAAAAGAGGAAAAAGACAGCCCCTACCTTCATGGAATTTACAGTCTAATGAGTGGAACAAATATATACAAATCAAGCTATAGACGAGATAAATATGCAATAATTAGCTCTGGGAAGGAACTTGAATGAAGAGAATTTGGGGAAGTCTTCTTGTCAGAGGCGAGGTATTTAGCTGGGGTTGTTGACAGATTATAGTGGGCATGGGATGCCATTGTAAGAAGTCTTTGTGGTCAGTGGAGTAGAACTGAAGGATTTTTTTTTTGGCATTTCCCTCCATCTGTGGTTTTTGTTTCTTTATTTTGGCTTTTTGCAGCGAAATTAAGTGATCAGATAAGAGCATTAGGATGTTCAGTCTGGCAATAAAATGAAATATTAACTGGGAGAGATTTTCAGTCAGTCAGACAATAAGCATTTATTAAACACTGATCACGTGAAAAGCACTGTGCTAATCATGATGTCCTACAATTTTTTTTCCATGACTACATTGTTTCTAGTCAGTGAGGTCTTAGCAAGTGACAGAAGTTCTGGCCTCTAGGTGTTTCCTTTGAATGTCTCATCCTATAATCTCAAGTTTCTATAGTGCTTTAAGTTCAGTGAGGACTTTCTTCATTATAGCTTTGTGAGGTCTGTAGTTATGTGCACTTTACAGATAAAGAATATATAACTGAGACAGGTAAAAGGACTTACCAAGAGTCCCACAGCCTTGAAGTTGGGGTTCAGATTTTTCTCTCTCTTGCCTTTGGGACCAGCACTATTTCCATTACACTGAACTCTGAAGAAATGGTCCCTATTTCTGCCTTCCCTCTGGAAAATTGCACTCAGAGAAATGATCATCTTTTCTCTTAACAATTCTGTCTTTAAACATCATCCTCCTTCTTAAAGGGAAGGACTCATTTAACTTTGAAACACTGAGAGGCATCATTGTGTAGTAGATAGAGAACTGGCCCCCTAGCAAGGAAGATCCTCTGAACCCTACCACCTTGTGAAACTCTAAATAAGTAGTCTAACCTCTGTTAAAATTGATAATCTGAAATAAAAAGAAACCTAAACCAAAGTTACCAAGCCATTTATGATTTAATTTGCAAAGCTAGCATTTCCATACCAAATTAGATCACCTGACTCCTCAGAGGTCAGAGACAAGGAATGATTTAGAGAGATGGTTTGTATAATAGAAAGGGAAACTGAAAAAATGACAGAAACTTGTTTTGAACATAATTCTATTGGACAAGGCAGGTCAACTGACTAATTAGCTTCCCCTAGACTTTCTTAATCCTATGTCAGATGTAGATGTCCTTTCTTCCAGTTGGTACCTGTTGTAACCATAAAGTATACTGGGAAAAAAGAACTTGTGGTCCATGGTTTGCAGTCAATCCGCACCCCCATCTTCCTTAGACTAGTCCATTACTCATGTTAGACTACAGCTTAAGAGAAAAAGGAGCTAACCTTTTCCCAGGTGCCAGAAAGAACAACTTAGGCTCTGGTCAATCCCACTTTCTGCTAGAAATGGAAATTTAGCCTTTTGAAAACCCTTATAATCTTATGATCATTTTATTCTCCTAAGTTATCTGCTACCAAATGATAAAATTTTCTTAATCGATCTATTCACTATATCTATATGTAACCTAGACTTAAGAGACTGTCATGTTAGTCTGACTTAGAAGTTAGGACTAGATTTTCCTAAAGAATGGAGTGTACCCCTATAATCAAACTAAAAATAAATCAAAGTAATAAATAAAAGTTGATTTCTTCTTCAACTCTTAGTTCTTCAACAATTTTCTCAGACTATATGTGATAGAGAAAGTATATACCTGCGTTGGTAGAAAACAATCTGTCACTGGGAGTTCCCTATACTCATTAAATTACAATTTTGGTTTGAAAGAAAAATACATAAGTAAATAAACCAATATAGTAGATCGAAGTTAAAACAATGTGTTAAGCAATAATTGTAAGACAATAGTTTTCTTCACTGAATTAGGCCAATCTCCTATACTTTCTGATCTCTTAGAAACAAATCTAGAGAATTTCCCAGCAGTCAAACAACAAGACAGAAGAGGCCACATACACCTACCTTTTAAATGTACTACAGGAGAGGGACTCTGCCAGAAGGACAGTAAGAGAGAAGAGAGAAGACTCTGCTGTCCTACCATTACCTTCCTCTGCTTTAAATTGCTTTGTTGTAGAGGCATTTGCCCCATAGGAGTTGTGTCAAGGATCGCAGGTTTGACATTTCAGCCACATGGAGAGCTGGGCTTCCTGCGAAATCATTGATTCTTAGAACTGGCAAGTCATTTAGCAATCTTGAACCCTTCCTTCTTGTCTCAGGAATCTTTTCTTTCTCCAACAACCCTCATATACTTCCACTGACAGGGAGTTACCTCTAAGGTCAACCACTGAGCCTCTAAAAAGCTCTAATTATTAGAAAGGTTTTCTTATTTTTTTTTTGAATTGAGGTGAAAACTACTTATCTCTAACTTCCATTCCTTGGATGTAGTTCTATCATTTTGGCTACTTAAAGCCTAAGTCTTCTTTTCTACAATCTAAATATGCCAAACTTCTTGGGTCATTCCAAATGACATGTTTTGCAAATCCTTAATCATCTTAGTTAGTTTGCTCTGAATGAACTCCAGTTTCCTTTTGTCCTTCTTAAAGATTGGCACATATCATATGTAGCCAGCTGTGATTCCCCTCTTTTCCTTCTTTAGGTAAACTCACACTGAGGATTCCAGAGGATATAAAGAAAAGCATATTTCCTACATATAGTACTCCCACTTTATAGGCTTATGTTCATTTGCCTACATTTTTTAAGCTGATCCTGTAAGAAGAAAATGTATCGATAACTTTTCTTCATGATATGGTAATAGAAGTTTAAGTTTGTCTAGCACGTTAAAATGTACAATGTCATGTATCTTATCATCACTTAATATTTGTTATGACCCTATGATACAGGCTAAGCAATTATAATTATTCTTTTTTCACAGGGTTAGAAATATTCTTTGAAGGTCACACTCAGAGCATGTGGGTAAATGGCAGACCCAGTACCAGAACCATAGTCTTCAGACTCCTAGTCCAGTACTATTTTTTTCAATACACTGTGCTATAAAATTAGATGATGAAAAGCAAATAAATGAGAAAACATACTACATGAAAAAATGTTCAGGCATTTGTCTAATCTGTAATATATACACACGGTACTTTAAACCTACATTTGCAGTGGATCAGCTGTTTTAAACATATTGTCAAGTATATATTAGTTTTAAAAAACTTCCTTTGTGACAATATCCACATTTTGGAAATTTATTATTTTGTCACATGAGATTGTTTGCCACATGCTTCATAAGAATTTACACTATCAGTTTTCTAGTGGCACCACCATATAGATTAAATACCATTTAGAGTTCAAAACGAAAACATAATCTTTGTTCTCTGGCCTAATTAGTTTCCTTGATATCTACAATATTGCATTTTTCAGAAAGAAATAAATGATAGTGCCATGGTAATCCTGACATAATGGGCCGCCTAATGAATTGCTGCACTCAGATTAAAAAATAGAAAATTCAAATTTTGTTTTAAACTTCATATTGTGATTAGATTTGCAGTTATTACAAATTGCATCGTAAGCTAACAAAATACTTGCATGACCTAGGAAAGGTTGCAAAAACAACCATATGAAACTCTATATTCATTTCCACTCTCTCCCTTCCTCAAAAGTACCTTAGAAAGAACTACATTCAAATGCTGCCTCTCTGACAGCTAGTAGCTTTGTAATTATGGTCATGTCAATTCCTAGGCTTCAGTTTCTCCATCTGTAAGATGGACGTAATAATGACTCTCATACTTACCTGATAATTTTTTGGGAGGTTCAAGTTAGATAACATGTGTAAAACACTTTGAAAAAAATTAACAGTTATAAAAGTTATTATCATTATTATTTCTATATCAATATTTGCTAGTCTTTGATACTTTGTGTCCTTATTCAAAATATCTGCAATTTAACTTCTGACTACTTGCTATGGAAAGTAGGATTTTATAACATTAGAAACATGTGCATTTGCAAAAAAAAAGTATCAAAAAGTATGAAGACAGATAAATGGCACAGTGGGTAAGAGTGTTGAGCCTGGAGTCAGATAGACAAGTTCAAATCTGGCCTCAGACCCTTACTAGTTTTGTGACCCTGGGAAAGTCTGTTTGTCCCAGTTTCATCATCTATAAAATAAGCTGGAGAATAAAATGGCAAACCATGCCAGTATCTTTGCCAAGAGAACACCAAATAGGGTCATAAAGAGTTGGAAATGGCTGAAGGGCCTGAACATCATCATAATTAAAAAGTCTACTTCACTGTCTTCCCTGTGTGTTTCAGACTCAGCATCTATCAGACTGTGTTCATACACTTACTAGTTATGTAACCTTGGATAAGTCACTTAACCTGTATTTGCCTCAGTTTCCTCAACTGTAAAAGAAGGATCATAATGGCAATATATTCCCAGGGTTCTTGTGAGGCTCAAAAGAGATAATATTTATAAAATATTGTAAGCACTTAACAAATGCTTATTTCCTTTCTTCTTCCTTTAATAAACCAACAGATATTTACATAACAGTCCATTAATACTTACAAAGTAGATGTGCCATAAGAACCATGGCATGCGATGGGGATACAAAGACAAAACATGAACCAATCGCTATTCCTAAGGAATTTACATTTTATTGGGGGTTAGGGTGGGATATGAATTTTACATGCAAGCATGTACACAATAAATGTAAAATCAATACTTGGTACGGAGCTAGGGAAGGAAGGAACTGGAAGACGGGGGAGACCAGGAAAGAAATTTCTGTGTGACTTAGACCTGGCCATCATTCTGTAAGGCGAGTACTTATTAACGTAGTTGAGTTTGAAAGTAGAGAGAGGTTCGGGGATGGACGGCATATTAATTCTAAGTGCTTAATAATCACTTAGAAGTTTAAGAGTTGCAAGGAAACAGGGAAATCAACCTGAACAAGACTGTAAAAGAGAAAATCTGAGTTCATCCATTTGGATAATGGAGAAAGCCAAATATCCCATGCCTTTAATGGTAACTATTCCACTTTATTTGTGGGTTTTTCCTCTTTAGCTTTTGCAATGGAGTTAAAGCCTGTCGTATCCTCAAAGCAAGTAATTCTTTATAGTGAATTGGAAGGTATTAGGGAATAGATGACAAATACCACAGTTTTACCTTGAGTGGTCAAGGTTGAATTACTCAGGCACTCTTTTTTTGTTTGGTTAGGTTTTTTTCTTCTATGTTCCTTGTGTTTCAGTTAATTTATAGCTTGAAAATCACAGCAGAAAATGGCAAATTTGAGAGGGCAAAGGAAAGTGTAGGTCTGCTACTTCTTTGAAAATGTTTCAAAAGATGTTCCTAAGTGAAGAGGTTAAATCTATTAGCTTAACTGAGGTTTTCTCCTCACCTCTATTTGCCATGGATAAGTAGGAATCAGCTGGGTTATGCACAGTAACATAATTTTTTTTATTAGTGTGGATAAAGGGAGGCCTCACAGATGTTCATTTAACATTGAATTTCATTGCGTCATAAAATGGAACAGTGGTATTAGGGGTCACTGTAAAATTTTAAAAATACAAGTAAGTAAAAAAGTTCTCTCAACATGTGTTGCATCCGCAGTGGGAAGGGATTTTTTTTTTTTTGTCATTTCAAGCATCGTAGTCAGCAAATGCTATAGTCCCTTTAAAAATCAGTGTCTCTTAACAGAAAATGAGAAATTTGTATACAATCCAAAAGTCAGTGCAGTTTTATACTGTTAAGTCTTTATTTTAGCTTTTCTTAAAAGCTTTATTTAAGCTCTAAAAGCTTAAAACCACACTAAGACTTTCAAAACACACTGTCTATACGCTGGTCCAATTTGCCAACTCTAACAGAATGTTCTAAGTTATTTCCAGTCCTCCATATTTCTTGGAAGGCATCAGAAATAAGTGTTTGGCATTTTGAGAAAATGTTTGCCTATCAATGATGCATTGAACATTGCCCTGTGGTAGACATTCTGAATATGTACTTAGGAGAAGATGCATCCCTTTACTTCAAGACATTAGCTGCCCAATAGGAAATAAGAATCAACTCAATGATACAGTGAATAGAGTGCTAAATCTGGAACCAGGACCAAGCTATAAATTCAAATCTGACTTCAGACATTTACCATTTCTATGACCCTGGACAAATGATTTAACTTCTCTCAGTCTGGGTTTTCTTATTTGTAAAATGAGGATAATAATGTTACCTCCTTCACTGTTGATGATGAATTAAAATGTGTAGAGGTTTTTTGAAAAATCTTATGGTATTATAAAAATATAAACTAAGAGACAGAGTGGATAGAGAATTGGACATGAAATTAGTAAGCCTCAAGTAGTCCTCCAGCTTCAGATTCTTACTAGCTTTGTGACCCTGGGTAAGTCACTTGACCTCCATTTGCCTCAATTCCCTTAAATGTAAAAATGGAAATAATAATAGGATCCAGCACCCAGGATTGTTGTGGGGATCAAATTAGATACTTATAAAATATTCATTACTGTACCTAGTGCATAGTAGGTGTGATATAAATGCTAATTACTGTTATAAAACAAGTCAGAAAAACAAATCTAAGGTTGTTATTGTGTATGTTCAACTAGAAACTTAAATAGATCACAATATTAGAAATATGCTATGGTGATGAAAGACCTACTGTAGAGGAAAAAATATTTGGTAAACTATTCATTTGAAATTGGTCTTGGGAGAGCTACTTACCCTGATTTCCAATACTTATTCTTTAGTAAATAGTGTGAGTGAAACCATCGTACAGTGAAAGAAATCAACTGAAGCACTACAATGGTGGCAGGGATGGGGGTGACATTGTTAAGCAAAAGTAATTCAGTTTTAACAAAAGAAAAATATAACTATAAAGAAAAAAATGAGAGGATGTTTTCAAGCCAGTCAAAAGAATGTATATTAGAAGCTGTATTAGAAACAATTATATTTAAAAATTTCTACTGAAATTAAATAAAATTTCCTAAATTTTTTTGAAGCACTTATCCCTCTTTATGAGAGGTAGCATGATGAAGTAGACACAGGGACAGTCTTAGATTCAGAAGGACGTGAATGAGTTCACGTTCTGCCCCTGACTAATGGGGAATTGACTTTTCAACATCCCAGACTATAAAATGCAGGTGAATTACTGATATGCTGGTATGACACAGATGAAATCATCAATCCGTATTTGTTTAATCACTATCATCATTGTCTCAATACCTGTAACTTCAGTCAGTAAAGAAATGCTTTTTCTTTTACAAAGAGAATGCCCACTAAAGGATGGAGATTATCTCATCCATACTGATTTCTAGACTCAGGAAAATAGCCCTATTATTGAGCAGCAATTTGGATGATACTAAATTTCATTCTTACTTCTTCTTCACTGAAATGTTAGAAAGAAGAGAAAATGGAGCAAAGGTAATAGGAAGTAGAGCTAGAACTTAAGGTAATTCATGCTACAAATATTCTTACCACTACTTCTACACCATACGGTAAATCCTAACTTCTTTACCAATTGAAAGGGAGTGTTAGAAAAAAAAAAAACTTAGCAGGAATGGTTTAGAATTCCTTAAACTAAACAAAGAAAAAGGATTTAAGCTTAACATCACAAGCCTTAACCTAAATGAAGAATCTTTTCACTCATTATAATAATAGTTTAATTCATTGTAATAGTTTTTAATTTATCAAAATAATGGAATCATATGAAAAATATTGGTTACTAAAGTGACGTGTAACTTTTGCTATCAGCTTAAAGAAAAATTCTAAATTGTAACTTTTATCTCATAGTATTCCTTCTTCTTTCCCAAATGTATGATTTGAATTGATCTGGTTATGTACCACTATAACTGTCTCTTTAATTATAAGCCTAGTCATTTTCAAGCTCATAACTGTTTCCCTTTGGAGTAGTTGTGAGAGCATCCATTGTGATAAATACAGTTCTGGCCAGTCTCCCTCCAATCGCCCCACTCCTCTAGCAACGCAGTGAAGTTCCACCAAGAAATCTGGCAGCCATTATTACAATACTCTTCCGAACACAAGGACAATTTCTTCTTCAAAAGTAGAAGAGTTCTTTAAAAAAAAAAAAAAAAAAAAAGATCTTTTTAAGACATACAGCAGAAAATCGCTTACTGCTATTGTGACCTGTAGTCAGACACATAAGAAACCATGAAATTGATTATGATTTTAACACTGCAATTATCAACATTATCAAGTAGCATTTGTCAGGTGTACACATGGGTATGATGGCTTGCCAGTGCCCATAAACAGGACTCTACTGAGTCAGCAGTATGGATTAGCAGTCAACCAGAACAAGACAGAGGTCACGCAGCAGAGAAATCCTACTCACCGTCAAAGAACTTTATTGGAAATACTGAGCTGAAAGTTTTTACTGAATTCTGTTATCTCAGCAGTATACTAACAATGAACAAGAGACCAAAAATCATTTCAGTTCAGCATGTCTTTGGGGGAAGTTAGGAAACTCAAATGCATTTCAGAAATGAGGTAAATACCTCTAAACATAATATGGTATGATCTAATTGACACTTTAAGAAGCAACTACTACGTATCAGACACTAGACCATGCACTGGGAATATAAAGACAAGCTTAGAAAACTTAAATCTGACATAGACATTATGTTCAATCTAGTGTCAATTTATTTTTATCACATATATGTATATATAATCACATATATATACATATACACATCTGTGTGTGTGTGTGTGTGTGTGTGTGTGTGTATGTGTGTGTGTGTGTAATGGGCATATCTGTATATGAGGGCTGAGGAGAGACACAGAGACACAGAGGGAAAGAGAGAGCCATAATAGCCAGGTAGGCTCTTACTGAAATGGTTCTTAACCTTTTTTTGTGTCATGGACTCCTTTGGCAGAATGGTAATGCTTATGTACCCCTTCTCAAAAAGAGTGATATTGGTAAAGGCATAAAATGAATTACGTATGGTTACAAAGGAAGCCAGTTTTGTTCAAATAAAGTTAACACAATTAAAAAACAAACAGACACACAAAAATAAGTTCATGGACGCCATTGTAAAGACTTCTTTTCTCTACCATATAAATGGAAGAGACATTCCCTTTCTAGGGTGTTCATGCATATGATCAGAATATTACAGGAGACTGCCATAGAACCAAGAGGCCAAAGATTATTTATCAATACATCAAGCAAAACTAGAACAATAATGGAAAGAGAATACATGCATTATTTATAAGAAATTTGAATAAGGTTATCTAAATAGTAACTATATGATTTGCCAAGTATTTTCAAAGTGTTCACAAATGCAAGTGATGACTATGATAATTTTGAGAGAAGGTGATTTGTCTTCCTTTTGTCACACAAAAAAATATGAGGAATGATTATTCCTCTTGTCAAAGATTATAACTACAGATCAGCTAGGGAATTTTAGATTGATCTATTCTAGACTTGTGGATTCACTAATTTAATCCTATTAGGACAGGTAATTATGAACAGTCAATTGGGCTATGGTTTTACCTGTATCAACCATTATTACTGTAAACTAATTGGATCAACAGTGATGCAATATAATTATTCTAACTGTACAGGCATGGCCTATGTGTAGACAAAGGGATAGACAATAGGTACTCTGTGTCTTTGTATGAATCAGATGAAGAGTAGGGCCTAGAGAAGCCTTCTTTTCTTTGTCCACTGAGATTCTGTAGGATCTAATGATTTGTAATTCCCAAGACCAAGACTAAGTATTTATGTGTCTCAGAAAAGAAGCTTTGAAAATTATTTCCTCATTTCTCCCCACATTGCTTGTGCATTACTGTCCACAGTGCAACTTGACTTCTTACAAAGAAGTACTTAGTTCTTCTAGGCTCTCATTTGTAAATACCCTTGACTCTTGTATAATCTTGCATGTTGTTCCTTAAGGGCTGTACAATTCACCTACCATGTCAGTGCCATTATCTGAAGGAGAGGACAGTGTCAGAAAGAGAGTCAAATCTTTTTTTTTTTTTTTTTGGCTATAGATCCATGACTTCTCCTCCTTTATATGGCATAACAAGATTAGCTTTTTTGTGAAGTAGATAACATGAAGATATCCAGGCAACTAAAGACTTGATCAGGGGAATTTCTCCAGGGGCCACAACAGGCAGTGCTGAAGGCCTTTGAGAAGCGAGTGTTCAATGAAATTGAAAGCTTAAGGATTTTGGCAAGACTGCCTTGCACATAATACATGTCTGATAAATGTTTGTTGAATGAAGCATATTTCTTGGTTTTAACAATTGGAAAGGACCTAGATAAATTTAGAAAGAACACTTTGACATCGATTACTCTGAAAAAGGAAGGTTCTATTTGAAATAAAGCTTTGTTCAGTCAGGATACCAAGAAGGAAAAAAGTAAGAAATGGTGAACCTTAACTTTACCATGGGCTTCCCTACAATACATAAAATCATACTTCGGTGGAGATGGCAATCACTGGTTTTATAGCAACGTGCTTTTTTAAATATTTATACAGCCAACTCTATTTGGGGATTTGCTATCCAGTTTGTAGATTTTGTTTATAGACTCCTTTTCTCTTGCTCTACTATTTCTCCTTCTGGCTACCTTTTGGGGGGAGGCAGGGATTTCATTGTTTATTAGCACCAATATCAGAGGTTGTAATAAAACTGTTGTTTTTGACAACAGGTGGTTAAAGGTGATTAGAAAATATAAAAGATGTCAAACTTATATCAATAATCCTGGCAACAGCAGGATTGTTAAGGGAGGGCATTATTAATGAAGAGCTAAATATCAAATAATTAAATTATCTTCTTGGGTTACCTATGAATATTAATAATTCATGGTATCCTTAACTCTTATTGCCTTCGAAAGATAGCTGTCAGCAAGACTGAATTCTGATGTAAAACTGTGTTTTATAGAATCCAGTACACAGTAGTACAACTAGGATAGAACATTGGAAAAAGTAAAATGATGCTCACTTAATGTGAGCACACCTCATAAAATCCTTTGTGAGGAAGAGTGGTAGTCTTTATTTCCAAATAAATACATAATTCTTATTTTTGGTTAAAAAAATTGTTGCTAGTTCTCAGATGACGCTGTTGCTATTTTCAACTCTGAATGTATTAGTACATTTTCTTGTTTAGCTACTCAATTATCAGGAAGACCTGATGTCTGCTAAAAATTGATAGATTATAACACCCGTATAACTGTCTTCTCAAGTTACTGGACTGCTAGATATATCCCCCATATGTTCTCTATGCTTTCACCTCTTGACTAGAAAATACGACTTCTACATCCAAATCTATTGAAATCATTTGTTTCTTCAAACTGCTTCCCCCACCAGCTAAATGAGATTTATCCACCCTCCCTTCTAGAATTCCTTATTTCATTTTATCTGAATCTCTTTGCTCTTGTCAGGTCCTACTATTTGAAAATATGTTGCAAATATATTCAAAATATGGAGCACCTAAAGGACAAGAAGTTTCTTATTTTCATATTAGAATTACCAACTTATATCACAGTACCTTACGAATGCTAGGCAGTTAATACACATTGATTGCACTGAACTGAACTGAATAAAACCATACAGAAACAATATATCAAACATAAAATGGCAATAAATAGTTATGGCTGTGCAACAACTGTTAGCTGGACAGTTCTAGACAGTTGTGGCAGATCACAAATGTTATGTTTATCTGCAGAACACGAAAGCAAATTTTTGCATCCCCAAAGTCTTGAACTGAACAACAAAAAATTCCAAAGTCTATTTCAAATGAAAGAGATAAGATGATATGCAACAGTTTGTAGGAAATGACTGCTGAGATTTTAGTGTGTTTTTTTAGAAGAAAATATAAATTTAAAGAACTTGCAGATGTATGTTCCATTTCCAAGTTCACCACTTTATCTAAATACTGTCAGGACCAGCCCAAGTGCAAAGAAAAGGTTCATTTAGAATTTTTAAAATTAGTTTCTCATTACTTTATAACAAATAAAATTCTCAACTTAATTACTAAAAAATCCCCAGTTAACATTTTCTTCAAACTTAGTTAAATCTCATTTGTCAATCTGAAAATATTCCTTTACTCTCCCCCCGGGGTAATTTCTGTTCTCCTCCACTTATTAAATGCACAGTGGACATGTACACAAGCATGCACGCTTGTAGGAACACATACACCCAAACCCACATACACACATACACCAAAAACTAACTATATATTATAATTTGAAGGTATTAAAATATTATGGTACCTAAAAATGATTAAATTTATTTGTATGTGAAGAAATATATTTCTTCCACAAGGAGGTCATCTAAGATAACCCCAAATAATAAATTGTGAGCAAGACTGAGTAGATTATATTTGAATTCTAACACTTACAAGATGTGTATTATAAGATATCCAGTACTGAGAATTAAAACTGAGCTATGAAGATTGTGCTCAAGATGACTCTGTGAGAGGTTAAGAAAGGAAGGGACATAACAGATGAGGTCTGTCATGATTATTTCCATCAAAAACAGACTTTTATTGAGTTTTCTGGGCCTCTGACACACTATTATCTGCTGTAGGATTAAGAGTTTAACTTAAGTAGGCAGATAAGAAATAAATTAGTTCCTTACAAGATTGTATCCTTGGAGCTCCCTTTAGCCAGATAATTCATTTACTCGTAAAACTCTAGTCTTTTAAGATTTTTTTTAAGTCCTAACATGATGGCAGAATACAATTTTAAAAGAGTAAATGCTTATCTATATTATTTTCTAGGGAACATTTTTGGAATTTGGAATGTAATACTTGCTGAATCACTTTCATTGGCTTTCCTAAATAGTTTTTAAAGTCATCTAACATTTTTAACATGAGCTTAACTTCTCTAATCGTTTCTATTGTTTTCCATTTCTACTCCTGTCTGTGCATATCATAAATGTAGTTCTGCTTAGATAGCTTTGTTGAAGAGAGAGGTTCACCACCTCTAACACAGCAGTTTAATATAAGACTCAGAATCATTAAGTTTGCAGATAACTATATGAATGTAGTAGATTTTGAAAGGGGGATAATTGGAAAAAGTGTTAGGAATCTGGGAAGTCACTCATTTTAACTGAAATGGTAAAATTAGCAGTTCATCATAATAATGTAGCAGTTTATTAAAATGGTATGGAGGTCTGTGAGAAATTTCAGATTGCTTTTGGGTTAAGGTAAAAGTCGAGTGGTTTCACAATTGATCTGCACTCCAAAAAAGTCGAGTGCAGCTCAATTATGAAATTGTGCTTGACTTTCTATAGAGCTTAAATTAATTGTGAAATTATTCTAGACATTCTTTTCAGACCAACTCAATTATCCTTGAAATTGTGCACTTACATCCTCAAAAAGCTAAGGCAGTTGGCCAAATATGGGTCCATTTGGATTTCACTCAAAATTTACCAAGAGGAAAGTACCATTTCTGTCTGTTTATGCTTGGTTTAAATATACAGGTGTACATATCAAGGTGCTGTTCATACACACAAGCTTACGTAAATCTATGTATACGTGTAGAGAAGTGTGTGTATTTCAATATTATTCTAAACCTGTGTTTTACAAAAGGTCATTATATCCTACACAGTTTCCTTTGAGTGGTTGGATAAGGGGACTGAATGTCATAAAGTCAGATTCCTTTCATAATCAGTGATTGGGTTTGACTTGATTTCCCAGTGTACAGACACTTATCTTTACTACTTATCTTTAACTAGGGTCTTGGAGAGCTGTTTGGAGTAATGAGAGATTAAGTGACTTACCTATAACCATACACCTCGTTTATATTAGTAGAGTCAGGACTCCTACCCAAGCCTTTTTTACTGCCAAACTGACCTTTCATTTCAGTCTCTCAATCAAGACTTTTTCTACGTAGGATCAATAATGTCATTGACAATGTGTTCATATGAGCAGCTGGAACATTATTTGGAGGTATTCATTGAATTTATGAGTAGGAAAACATCTAGTCACAGTGTGAGGGATACGTGCAGGCCAGAAGTCTCAAGAGTCTCATTTGACTGGGCCACCACCACCACCACCACCAACTCTATACATTAGTTTTTTTCATAAAACTCACACAATCTGTGATCAGAGAAAGACTCTTCGTAATTCACAGGACTGTAGTAACCACATAATAATAAATAATAATAATATTTCTGAGCTATTTGGGCCTTAATTCCACAGTAGCTTCTTATAGGCATATAACTTCTCAGGTGCAATATTTCTGTAAATTAACTTTGAGCACAAAAACAAAGATAGATTTTTTTTCTCTCTGTGTTGAGGTCTTATTTCCAGTTTTACTGCTCTAGGAAAGAGTACTTCATGTTTTTTTTTTTTTAATCCGTGAGGCTAATAGATGAAAGATACAACCATCAGATAGAGGTGGATTCATCACCAGCCCATCTGCATTCAGTGTTATAAATGTACCATATTTTCAATGTGTCCAAATGATCTGAGGTCCATAACTCAGCTATAATAGGTTGCTAGAGTAATGAGTAATGATTTGGTAGGATAAAACAGCTAAAAAGCTTTTTAGTGGGGATTCCAGGAAGGAGTGATTAAAGCTTTGCACTTTACTAATCATATTCTGATTCTTTGCTATGTGTACTAAGGAGGTTTTCGGTGATTTTTTTGAAGCTGAGTTTTACATGGTAATGATAAGTGAAGACAAATTGACATTTCAAATTTTACCAGATACTTTCCCCACAGCTTGTGTGTGTGTGTGTGTGTGTGTGTGTGTGTGTGTGTGTGTGTGTGTGTTGCTTGACATCATTGTAAAATCTCTAAAGTGTTTGTGAGGCACTGAAAAAATATCACTAGGAGAGTTGACAAAGCTTATCAACCTCAACTGATATAAGAAAACATTAAGACTCATTATCTTGGTGTATATGAATATCATTACACTAGAACTCACTTAAACAATGGAATGACCTAAATAAATTCAATGGAACTCCAGGAGAGAAGACCAGAGAGTATATGAATTGAGAGTACCATTTTTCTAAAAGGATAGATGTCCGCATTGGCATAAAAACTTCATTGTTGGAGAATAGTACCTGGTACAGAACAGCAGAGGAGTTCTAGTATGTAGACCCTAGGATGTATCTAGAAGTAGGTCTAGTATTCTAATATGGGATTACATTTGTAGAGGAGCAGCTAGGTGGTGCAGTGGAAAGAGCACTAGTCCAGGAGTCAGGAGGACATGAGTTCAAATCTCACCTCAGACACTTGACACTCACTAGCTGTGTGACCTTGAGCAAGTCACTTAACCCCAATTGCCTCATCCTGGGTCATCTCCAGTCATCCTGATGAATATCTGGTCACTGGATTCAGATGGCTCTGGAAGAGAAGTGAGATTGGTAACCTGCACAGCCCTCCCTCACTCAAAACAAAGTCAACTGCAAGTCATGTTATTATCTCTCTGATGGCATGGTCTTCTTTGGCAATGAAGGATGAGCACACATTTCTAGAAAAGAACTTATTAATTTATAATCTGAGAGTAAGATGCCATGTATACTTATCACTGGCCACCCTTGCATTTCCTGGAACTGTGATGTAGTAAGATACTTTCAGTTCCTGTGAGTGCCTCCAGATGCTCACACAATACACATATGAATACCTTAATTTCTTGCTTATTACTGAGTACACACAACAGAAACTAGAACCACTTATTAGACTTCTATCTGTATAACTGTTCTGAACTGCTTCTCTATAATAAGAAGAATACCACAAATTTTCCTATCATTTTAAAGCATTATCACCTATTTTATCTAGTATAATTTTCGGCCTTGTTTGAATTCAGGAGATGTATTTTTATCTTCACTTTATAATGGAGAAAATAGGTGCAGAAAGATTTAGCCTTCCAAAGGTAACATAGAAAATTGTCTTTGGAACTGGTTCTGAAGACACAGGATTCCAACTCTTATTCCAAGAAACATTTCAGTGAACTACAATGGAGACATGGTTTCATTTTCCCTTTTCCTTTATGCTTGGGTCTTCTCTGACCCTCTTTCAATGATTAAAATACTCAAAAAGAGTTGGGTTATTTCTACCATTTCAATGACTATGCCAGATTATGTACCCGTCAATAAAGAAACATCATAGTTGTTCTAGTTTCATCTCTTTCCTCAGTCATTAAATTGAAGCCTTTAATCTAGCGTTCTACTCAATCTGAAGTACAAAGAAATCATTAACACAGTGTTTGTAAGAAATTAATCCTACTGTTGACCTATGAATAAAATGGTACTTCTGCCAAAGTAATATCTAGGTGCCTTTTTCTACTTCGAACAATATTTCAAATATCCAGTTGCTACAAATCCATGCTCTGCTTTGCTTTGCTTCCTATTCTTTTCCCATTTTCCAATAACTGATTACACTTAAGTCTAATTCTAATGAATTTACTCATAAATAAATTTCTCTGGTTATTTCCAACATGACTGGATTTTTAATGTAGTATTCTCTCATCACTTCTCCTCCAACATTCATAATCAATTTTGCTATATTGACTCTCCAAAGGAGCTTCCAAATATTTAATGTGTTTTAGCAGAATAAATTTAGTGATTTTAAGGAATTATCTTATCAACATTTATAACAAGGTGTCTTGAAAAATGTATAATGTTTGGAAATAGGACTTTGCCCTCTAGTAACCCTCGAAGGAAATCTTTCATTTTATTAATGACACATTTTTCTTCATATGTATAATATAGTCATTTTAATTTTTTGTGTTATCACTTATGTTCCTTTGATATTTATTAATACAAGAGTTGACAGATAACTTAAAGGATGCTTTTGATAATTCCAAAGTTCAAACTTATGGCAAGAAGTAGTTTAGAAAACAGTAAAGTGTATAATTCCTAAAAGATTAATATTCCATTACTGCAAAATATATTAGATATTTATTTATACATGTTTATATAAATCTGTTTATATATATTACATTTATATATATATGTGTATTATGTGTATGTAAGTAGGTAGGTAGGTATGTATGCATACTCCCTATATAGAACTATTATCATATCCCTTGGGACTTATTCATTTGAAATTTTTATCTCTATTTTAAAAAATTAACACTTTATTGAATAAAATTATTTCCTAACACTACATGCTTTTCATGAAAATGTAGAGGATCTCAAGTAACCATTTAGATAGTAATGAGTATTTAATACTACTCAGCACAACTTAAAAAAACCAGATCATTTCCCTTAAAAAATTTCACAGGATATTACCCCATGGAGCCAGAGAAATTATATTTCCAATGTATTGTGCTTCTTGATGATAACCACCATATGTAAAGTATACGAACAATCATTCCCAATTTTAAATGTTTACTTTTTAAAGAATGATTACACTGCATTTTAAACAAACGTGTGCTTATATTAAGAATTCTATTTTAACCACATACGCTATGTTATTGTGAGATAATGATTTTATGCGTGCATTTGAAAATTCACTCTGTAATCAGTTTGGCAAAAATTAGTATAGACCAACATTTATCTCATTCCATATGCTAAGGGAAGCTATTACTTATATTATTATTATAAGATGCCATCCATACTCTCCACTCTAGATTATTCTTGGTAAGAGAGATAATAGTGCTTTGAATAGTTTAAAATTGTATGAAAATTTACAGTATTCCTCTTATTATTCAGATCCAGTTTAGAACAGTTATCCAGATCACCTCTTATAGCACCGTGGCTGATAGAAATCTAAAACATGGTTTTAGTTTCTGGTGCTGTGTGTAATTAGTAATAAGAAAGAAATTAAGGGGTGCATACATATATTGTGTGAGCGTCTGGAGGCATTCATGAGAGCCAAAAGTATCTTACTACATTAGACTTCTAGGAACTGGGTAAGTGGGGAGTGGGAAGGAAACATGGCATCTTATAATAACAATAGTGTTGATGTATTATTATTGTTATTGCAGGGCTTTTCCTACCACCCAAAAAAAATGAAAAGAAAGAAAAATGAATCATTGAAATATTTTTTTTAAATGCATAGGAGAGAATAGAAGTCCAGAAAGAAATGTAGGTAAGCAGGACAACTCTAATGTGTACATATGACACGTACATATGAAAATAAAGAGATTCAGTTTCATGTGCAATCTTTTTTTCTGCTTTGTACATTGTAATTCTAACTTTATTTTGTGTTTTTTTAAATTCTTAATAAAAATAAATAAAACAAATAAACAACAACAAAAAATATATACTCCATACCATATGGAAAAAACACATTTGAAATTATGTGGTATAAGCAGCAAAAGGAAAGCCTTAGAATTAGGATGAACTAAAAGTCAAATCTTCCCTATGGTATAACAACTAAAAAAACGGTGAAAATATGACCATCACCCCAACCTATCAGTGAACTCTCTAAGACCATAAGTTATAACCAACTGCTTGTCAGCATCAGTGAAGATAGTTTGCACACTTGGAACTCCTTAAACCAATGAAATCTAGACCTAAACACAATTAATTTTTAATTAATTAATGGCATTCATGTATTCATGCATTTTGTCATACAGATAGTTAAAAAAACAGAAGAGTATTTCAGAATAGTCCAGAATTTGCCACATCTGAAATGTTTCTTTAAAATCATTCAATTAGTTTCTTAAGGTGAATTAAATACACACTTTTTAAAAATTTAACTCACTAGTGGTTAGTGGTGGTGATGTGTAAAATAACACCTATGAGGGAATGATTGTTAGTTTGCTTCCAAAGGAGCTTCATTTTTATCAAGGGATTAACTTATTAAATAAGAAAGGCCCAGCTAACATTATTTTTGTTTGTGTTTCTGCTTTAGTTAATAAAGAATTTGTCCTACTTTTTTTACTAACATGATGACCTTACAATCTGGTCTCATTTACTTATGTCTCTCCCACTACCTCTTCAATTACAAGGATACCCACAGTGGCGGTTCCCATGGGGAGAAAAGGCTTAGAGGAAAATCAAGAATCTTATCTCTCTGAGCTGTAATGTATTTACAGAACAGTAATAGTTTAGATTCTGCCTCATTATTTTCCTCTGTGGTAGCTTTTGTTTAGTGATGGGCTAATACATACGGCAGAGTTTATAGATAGTAAGTTGGGCTAAATTTTATTCTCATGAAGAGTCGAAAGGAGAGTATTCACAGATTACTGTGACAATATTGCTTACAGAGGAGGTATATTGGAAAATTCAGTGCAAGTGTAAAAGAACCACAGGTCACAAAGAGGGCATTCATTACATCAGATCTTTCCACCCCATATGTAGCATTGTCAGTGGTTGTACTATCAACTCTGACCAAAAATAAAGAATTAGAAAATAAGACAGTCAGCTAATTATTGGATGGAATGACAAAGAGAATACAGAAGTGCAGAGATACATCAGCAGCAACTGACTGCCAAATAAAAGTTAAAAACAACTTGGACATGGAAAGGAGAAGTCATTATGGCAGGAACCAGTTTTAGAAACCAAAAGAAAAGTGCAACTGTTCCAAAAGATAAACCAAACTGTAAGTCTGAAAAAGAAAGTTGGGAAGAGAAAGAAAAGACACTGCAAGTATATCTCTTCATTGTGAAGGTCATAGATTTGCTATCTTAGTCCCAAACCCTGAAGTAAACTGGGTCTAGGACCACAAAGAAAATAACTTACTTGAAATCAGAAGGGAATTAAAATGCACTGCAACATCCCCTCTTCTGTTTTTAGTTCGAGGCCTTTGGGTAGCTGCCAAATAGCTGTAAAAAGCTCCCTATCTCAGTGTATATAATTCTGGTTAGAGAGAGACAGCAAGTACAAACGAGACCTTGACCAGGACTTTTATATTTACACAAATCTGCTTCCCCAGTCTGTGTGTATTGAGTTCAGGAGACAGTAGCTTATTTAGATCTCAGCAGCGGCAATTTGGGTCACACCAGAGAGAGTTTAGAATTAAAGCAATAACTGAAGGAGGAATCTGAGGACCTCTAACAATCTACTTGATGCCTGGTAAACTAGATTAATTACTGGGTCCTTGAAAAATACTGGGACTTCTTAGAGTTTTTATCCCTGAGCACAATAGGGAATGGAGCTGACCTTTGAATTGGAGAGAGCACCCAAAAAGGAGTTCCTTAAGCTTTTAAATATAAGTTTCTTTTTCAGTGGCACCCATCATCAGTTACTATTATTTTATCTTCTATTTCAAAGTCCTTGGTTTATTCCCAATCCTCATCTGAGTTACCACTGTCTAGATAAATTCCTATACACAGCAGATGTTTCCATTCTTTTCCAAAGTCCAGGTTAATACAATTTTTGCTGAAGGCTTACATTTTTAGTCCCCTTCCATCTTCCAGATTTTTCAAGTGATTGAAAACTCATACCTACATTTTTAAACTCCTACGTCATGTTGAACTTAGTATATGTGAAAAATAATCTCATTAAAACAGTATAAAATCTTACTTCTGTTTACCTAATATGTGAAGCATTATTAGCAAAGAAAGAAAAATTAATGTAAGGGTTTTAAAGCTATACATCCACACTAGAACCTGCCATTTAGGTGTGCTAAATATGAACTCATTTGTTAGTCATGTAGCACTTTAACATTAGCTGAGCATTCTATGCTGGGAACAATCATAAGTCTGAGCATCATCTAAATTGGTGGAATAGCTTAATTATGAGATATGTAAATTATTATACATCAAAATCTCAGAAACAGATCAGAAAAAAATTAAGATGATTTCAGAAATTATTTTCCTGCTAAAAATGTTTGAAGTTTTAAATCTCATCTCTTTATTATTAAAAATTATGGAGCATGCAACATATCTGTAAATATGTATGTGTATATTATAATGTATACACATGTGTATATATGTGTGTATGTGTGTTTGTATGCATGCATATGTATGTGCACATATGTGCATACATATTTCATATATATTTGATAGCTATACTAGAGGCAGCATAGTATGCTGAAAGGAGAGCTTACATCCAAGCTAGGAAGACTTGAATTCAAGTCCACTCCGCCATATATTGAATCTATGACTTAGGAAAATTATTTAACCTCTCACTGCCCTAGCCAGCTCTACGATTTTATGATTTATGGAGAAGATATCAATCTTCCTTGGTAATTTATTCATCTGGGAGTTTCTAGCACTAGATAAATCGCAGGCCCAGTTCCAATCACTATATCGGTATCATTTTCCTAATATGTTATGTACACTATAAAACATGAAAGCATAGAAATTTAAAAGGATGAAATAGATATAAAATAAATAACAATTTATTTTTAAATATCATTTTAGAAGTAAAAAATCACTTGGTTGTTCACAAAAAGGTGAGCAAATGTGTATACAAGAAGGGTGTGTGTGTGTGTGTGTGTGTGTGTGTGTGTGTGTGTGTGTGTGTGTGTGTGTGTGTGATTCTGGATTTTGTCCCAGGGGAAAGGATAGACTTGTAAATAATAATTGTTAGTAATTAATTATTCAGTTAATTTAATATGTAACCAGTCAAGTAGATGAATTCTGTTTTTTCAAGTTGCTTTTAAAATTGAAAAATAGATAATGCAGCAATCCAATATAATAATAAAAACATAAATAGCTTTTTAAGAAGAATCATATTTCCATACATATAGATATTCTGCATACATAATGCAAAAACAAGTAAAAGTAGATGGGCTCTGATTTCACCTCTCTTTATGTGGTTCTGCTTAATGGCTGATATCATACATTTATTTGCCATCCTTATAGGCACATTTAGCTGTTTTTGTTCATATGTTCTTATGTGTATGAGGAATAGTCAGTTTGACAAGAACATAAAATGAAAAAGAAGAAATAATGTACAAGGCTGGGACAAGGTTGCAAAGGCTTTAAATGCTAGGCAGAGGATTATATTTGATCCTAGACGTAATAAGGAACCATTTAATCTATTGTCAACTATGTGAATGATGGATTGGAGAAGAGACTTGAGTCCTAGTGACCAGTTAGAGCATTCTTGCAATAATACAAAAGGAAAGAAGAGATAAAGGTGTGAACTATGGAGCATGGAGAAAAGAGTAGAAATTCAGGAGATGCTACAGAGATTGATGCTATAGAGATAGACAAGATTTGACAGCTGCATTGATATGTGTGGTAAATAACGGTGAGAAGTTGGAAGATGACACTCGGTTTACGAATTTGAGTTCCAAGAAAGATAACAGTTCTCTTGAGAGAAACAGAAAATTTGGAAAAGGGATGAGTTTGATGAGAAAAATAATTTAATGTGACCTTCAATATAGATTGCAATCCATCTATACCTGTTTCTCCTGTGAAACTCACTTTGTCCCTCCCAAAATGAATAGAAGGCAAAGGAAAGGCAGTGCTATTACTCACCATTTACTGACTCAGAATTTAAAACCTGGCCTCCAAAAGTCACTTTTCCCAATCATAAAGTGATCTAGGAGTCAGAGTAGATATGCTATGTGCAGAGAGTGATTCTACTGATCATACCTGCATGATTGCTGTCATGGATGCCCACTTAAGAGAAAAAAAGCTATAACTGTACTGAGCAGGTGATAGCTGGCACAGAAAGGGGGAGATTAGGAGCTTGAAAATTGTGGGAGGCATAGAATGGAAGTGAATAATAATGGGCATACTGGAGGGAATATATTGAAGAAAAACCCTAAAATTGTTTGTCTTAGATAAGATGATTTTCCATCAACCTGATTGAGTGATCACATGCCCATTTGGGTCATGCCATAGTCCTCCATTTAGGAAATTACTTCTCTATTGAATGGAGAAAAGAGTGAAGAATTAAGGAATCCCTATAGTATCCTTATAGTATCAACCATTTTGATATTATATTAACACTGGATTGTGTCTTCATTTTAAAAGCTGTTTCTAGCACTACAAATTTCGAATTTATAGTTTCTAGTGAGAATGGATTGATTCACCAAATTGAATGGATTCAATTAAAGACATTTGTAAATAGTATTTATCTATAATTGGCTTACCAAGTAAAGGTATAAATGTATATTTGCATAAATGCACCCATATGCCAAAATAGAGATTTCTCCATTTCAGCACTTGAGTCACATGAAAAGATAAAACCAGTTGGAATAGCAACCCATATAATTATGAGAAAAAAGAACAGGAAAAAGGATATTTCTTGATTTCTTCCTTAGTGTTTTCCTCTCATATTAACATTATGTAGGATCATGCTTGATGTTTTACATGAAGTCTAATGAATTATAGGTGTTCTTGAATGCTTTCTTTTAGAATTTTACTTTAGAAATATTTTGCCAGATTGCTTTTTTTTCTCAACGGATTGTATTAGCTTACATCTTGAAGTTATTTTTCTTGTCTTTTCCTTCCACTGAATAGTTGTCTTTTCCATCTGAACACATTTCTTATTCTACTCTCTTTTGTTAGTCTTCTTCCATTTAAATTATCTAGATTAATATACGTAGCATCATAGATTTAGGGCCAGAAGGTATCTTATGCATCCTCTCATTCAAAAGAAGAAGAAACTGAGGCCCTAAGATATTAAATGACTTGAGGAGATCACATACACACACACACACACACACATATATGTGATATATGGCAGAATCAAGATTTCCACTTACATCCTTGGATTCTGAATATAGTATTCTATCCACTACACAAAGTTTACACTTGTATAGATCACTTAGCATGGCTGCATTCAATGGCATTATAGAAGGCATATTCCTAATACTGGGCAGTGAAGAGCATTGTTGTTACATCTAAAACAATTCAGCCTAGTTCTTGGATCCATGATCTAAATGTGCTGGTCTTCTGGAAAGAAACAACAACCATATACTTTACGACTGTTTTTGCTTCTTTCTTCCCCATGCTCATCTACTGGTGCAGCAGATCTCTAGAGTGCTGGACCTGGAGTCAGGAAGACTCATCTTCCTGATTTCAAATCTGGCCTCAGACCCTAGGTGCTTGCTAGCTGTGTGACCCTGAACAAGTATCTTAAGTCTATTTGCCTCAGTTTCCTTATCTATAAAATGAGCTAGAGAAGGAAATGGCAAACCACTAAAGTATCTCTACCAAGAAAAGTCTAAACAGAGTCATGAAGAGTCAGACAAAGCTGAATAACAAAATATACAAGTAGTGAGGAAGAATGCATATTGAATTAATATAAATTAAAGATTATGCTGCTGCAACTGATCTTTACACCACTTTAAATGACATATCTCCCCTAATACTTGGAACAAAATAGGTACGTAATATATTAGGGCTGAATTAACAAATTAAATAATTGCTTATTTTATAGCCTTTCTTTAACCCTCGGTTAGCCTTTCCTAGGTCTTCTCCATGCTTTGAAAACAAAAGTGGCATAATTACGCCACTGAACAGAGATGTCACAATTTTTTGATTAAGCAAATTGATCACAACCAAAATTATATTGTACTGTAATAACTGTAATTTAAAGGCATCCAAAAAAGAGAATCAAATCAGTCTGTCCCTTCATAGGTTTAGCAATTTTTTTTTTAATTCTTTTCTCTGTAGAAGTTGATATTTAATTAATTAAATTAATTAATTAATTAATTAATTAAAAATTAAATTAATTAAATTAATTAAATGTGTATCAAGTGGCAATGCAGTGATCTAAGTTAATATAACACCAGATTTTGACAATATAACCAATTAAACCCTTAAAAAAAATTTATAATGTTCGCACCTGAAATGGCATGCTGATCAAATCATTTAAAATCATTCTTCCTAAACTAGTCTAATCAAAATATGCTAGAATATATTTTTATCTCAATTTGCCACTAATATAACTATTCTAGCAATTGTCTGAATGTTGCATCAAAAGAAATAAAAGCACCAAAATCAACTCTGCAAGCCTTTCACGCTTCAGTTACTAGTATACCTATACTAGTGTGCAACATAGCTAGCAAGAATTGTTTTTAGAAGTTCAGGAGTTGTTATATACCTTTGTTTAGAGGGGCTTCTACCCTACTGATAATTTTGATGTGTCTATACTTATTGCTTTTCCCTCACTTTATCTGTATATAGTTTTAATTATGAACCCTGTTGCATCAAAATAGCAAGCAGTTATAATAGTTCACCAATACAGAATAATTTGCATTATCTAATCTGTCTTTGTAGATCATGACCATATTGCTTTGCAAAACAGATCAAAATTTCATCCCTGTGAATTGTCTCTCTATATTGACTTTGGTGTGCTCTTGGTTTAGCAGCAATCTTTTTTTTTTCCAGAGAAATAGTTTATTGTTGCTACATTTTAAACAAATCAATTACATTTCTATAATGCAATAATATTACAATATGCAGGCAACCATAGCTTCCATTGTACATGCCACAATCTATTTTATGAAGCTGTAAACATTCATATCAGTGCTATTTAGTCTGTGGTAATATAATTTAGGAGTAGATGTTGGACAAGGAATGTTAATACATTGTCTGAAAAAAGCTCAATATGTCAGGCGCTCCTGGAAAACTGAAACATACAGGTTTCAGGCTTAGAGGTGAAATTGAATAAATTAGAATGGCATAGGGAAAGTTTGAGGGGATAATAAAAACATGCATTGATAAAGGTTCTTTCATTTATGAAACTTGAAGTGATTTACAAATACTGAGCTGTTTCCTTTGTACAAAGCAATAGCTAAGAAGAAGGGATGTTTTGGCTGCCTCCATATACAAATTCTTTCTTCGCATGCTGAGAATGACCTCTGTAGATGTGCTGCCATCCAGAGAGGGCTGCCATTCTTTTTTTTGAGAACCTTTCTCTTCCAAACGCCCATTTTAAAAAATTGTGTTCATATTCAGTTGACTAGTAAGGTTGTGACCCATCTGGGACATATATGCACTGTAGGCATTTGCTTATCTCATGGGGGAAAAGGGTATGTAGTACATTGGGAAGATAGATGGAAAAATATCTCTTCTCTCTTTTTACTGTGTGAAAAAGAAAATTGTACATAGCCATATAGACATTTTAATGAACCCATTTCTTCCTTTTATTTCTGACCCCTTATCTTCCCCACCAGAGAAGAAATTAACTAATCTCATTAATCTATTGGTTCTGGCAACTGAATAGGGAAAGAATAGACATTATCTATGGTTGAAATCTACCTCTGTATCTTTTACATAATAGTACTTTCTGTTCACAAATAAATAACGAGTAAGTATCATTACAGAGACCTTGGTTTCATCTTTTGTAATCGTAATTACAAATAATTTTGCTATTGTTTTTCTTTAGACAGAATTACAATACTTTATCACATTTCAACTCCTTGAAATTTCATATTTCTTTCCTATTGGATGTTTAAATGTTACTCTTGCAATGTATCATTATTTTTCACAGTAAATTGCATGAGATCTTCTGTGGTAGCTTTGAAATTATTGCTTGTCGTCACTACTATATACAACCACATAAACAGTATGTAGTTTGTACAGTAGATCATTTTTCTTGTTTATATTCACCAAACTCTCAGTGCTACACACTAACACCAGCTGTTAAAAAATGACAGTAGTATTTTATCTCTGACTACTGAAATCCTTTATGTAGAGATATTTTTTTAAACAGTATGTGTTGCTGAATAATGACAAAGGTTGTGGTGATGAATTGTGACATATTTTCTGTATTCATTTGCAATGTAAAACAGAAAATAAATAGAAAATTACTGAGAAAGTCAAATACAGTATGAGAAGTCAGATTCCATGACTAAATCTGAGTCAGTTTCTTCACTTAAGAATATTTGCATTATTTGGAAAGGATGTGGGATGTCTGAGGCTGTTCCAGGTGAGACCTCAGAAGTAGTTTACATGTATACCTGCTTCAGATGTACAAATGTCCAAAATGAACCAGAAATAGTTTTCAGTAGTCAATGGGAAGGTTTCTTGAATGGTATTGATGGAAGGATATCTGCCCTTATACCATTTCATTTCCTGTTCTCTTTTCATTTCCTCCATCTGTCCCACTACCACCACCATAGTCTATGGTACTTCTTTCAGTAAGTCTCCTTCCCTTCTTCAAATTGATCACAAATTTCTCAGGGACAGAGATGGCAATATTGCTTTCTTGTACATCTAATACCTAGTAGGTACTTAATGAATGTGCTTCAAGTACTTAAAACACAAATATTCTGATAAGCATGGTCCCTTCTCATAAGCCTCAACTAAGTCAACTTACAGACTCATAAAAAAATATCTAGAGAGTCTGCTTATGTACCAGGCAGTCCTTTCTGGGCTCACTCTTCCAATTCCAGCTCTCAGTATGAAACTGGGTCCCTCATAGAGCAGTTAACTACTCCTTTGCTCAAGATTCCATTATCGGACAACACTTAGGAGGCAGGATTTTTTATATCTTTCCCACCGTGTGCTCTCCCAAACATGTCAATTAGTCAGTTAATGTTAAATAATGTTTTGCAAAAAGGGATTTACTGAGGTAGTGTAGAAAGACTAGTGGGTAAGAATAATTCTTGTCAAATTTCTGGGACATACTTTTACATGACAACAGAAAATTTACATGGGTAGTAGAGAGAGTTCTAATTGGAAAATATATGAGGCAAAGATATGACATACCTCTTAGCTACTGGAAGACTTTTGAGCACTTCTTACAGTACTCGTGATGGAACTTCAGACGTAGCTCTCTGCAAAATCTGCGTCATTGACCTATAGAGACCTAAAGTATTTTTTCCTCAATATTTCTAGTTTTCCTCCATTTCTTAGGCAAACATTGTTGTTAGCCAGTCCTTCTCTGAGGACACTATTATAAGGACTGACAGAACTCCAGATCTTCTTACATTTTGAAATTCATGAGATCATCTTATTAAAGTTGATATTGGTGAGGAGATTCAGTCCTCTGCCTTAAATGCTCACACATCAATAGACTAATCTCTTGTTGGAATATTCTTGCTGGAGTACTCCATTCTGAACTGACTTTCTGTAATATGCTTAGGGCCCAGGAGTATGTTGGAAGTTGGCAACCCACCCCAATTCATTCCCTTGTGCTGTCATCTGATTTCATTCAATTGTTAAGGCAATTCTCTCCTCCCTAAATGATTAAAGACTTATTCACCTCAGTTTAATCCTTTGATTTATTCAACAGAAAATTACATTTGATTTATTCAGTGGCCTTCTCCCTTTGACTAGAATGAGGTGGAAACCCACCTTTATAAAATCATCATTGAAATCAAAATAACTACAGGGATAGGAATAGACTCATGATTCGTTAGAAGAGGGAACTCCCAGGTCAGAAAATGCCTTCTCTCTTTGCAAGTTCAGGCACCTTCTCTTGAATTTATAGATTTAGAGAATTACTCTGAGGAATGAGAAATTAAGCTAGTTGCCCAGGGTCCCATAGGTCAGCGCATGTCAGATTCAGGGTGTGATTCCTTGTCTTCTTAACTTGGAATCTGACTCTCTCTCCACTGCACAGTGTTCTATAAATTTTTTACTAATGGTGACATCTGTATTGCTCTTTAAGGTTCATGTAGCACTTTGTTTACGACTGCATACTACAAGTATATCCTACATTTTCCAGATGAGGAAGTCAAGCCTCGAAGAAGATAAAGGACTCACTCACACAATTAGTAAAGGTCAGAGTCAAAATTTGAATCGATTTTCACTGGTCACTCCTCCAGACCCCTGAAAGAGGAAATAAAATCTAAAAACAAAGGCCTGGCAATCTTTATAGAAAGATCTTATTTTGAATACAAATCTAGAAAGTTTGGTCTCAGCTTTACTACACCAGTGAATTAGGAATTTGTGGAGGAACCGGAGTAGGAATTTGTATCATTTCACTATTGCAGTGGAGGACAGAAGAAAAACTAAATAACATAAAATGTACATAAGGTTCTCAAAAAGAACCACATTCTCACAGAACTCCCAGAGAAAATACTGTATTATGCATGAATGTAATTGTCCATATTCCTAATGATTACAGAGCCATAGAAGCTTAGAAATCAAGATACATTGGCTATTATCACTTTCAACTCTCGCACATTACTGATAAAGAAACTATCAGAATACGAACTCAATAAATGTTGGTTAAATTAAATTGCCATAAAAAATGCTAATTTACATATCAAATATATTCCATTTAAGAAAACCGATGAGTATGATATACGCTAAAAACATTTACTGTAAAATTATTAAAATGAAAGTTTTTGAACCAAAAGGGGATAAGCTTCAGTTATCTAGAAAATTCACTTACACAGAGCAGTCCATTCTCCAATTAAAGTCACTCTCCACATAAAATAAACACTACTGTAATTTCCCTACTCTGAAAAGATAGTGACAGTAAATGGGGAAAAAAAAACTTTTAAGCAGAATTACTACAATAATCCCTCTGCTCAAGTTCTACTTTTGATGCCACATCATAGCAAGGAGGTGACCCTGGGTTCTCAAAGGCTATGCCAATAGAGCACAAACTCTGCCAGCTCCTCCAAGGCTTTAAGTATGGCCTTGGCAATGGATCATTTATCTGTCATCCAAGAAATGGCTTAGCTAAGTTTGGAGAAGCTCATCACTAGAAAGTAGGCCACTGAGTGATTATTTTTTTTTTACTTTTCACCACAGCTGCTCTTAAAGATTATCTACTGAGACACAGAGAGTTTATAATTTGTATTGATTGAACAAGAACTTTCATGGACAAGGTCATATATTCTTTTTTTGGTGAATAACAATATTGCAATTTTTTTGAGAAAAGCAATTCTTTGGTACACATATATTTTTATCATTTTTTAAACATAGAATTTATTTATTTTTCAGTTTTCAACATTCACTTCCACAAGAATTTGAATTCCAAATTTTCTCCCCATCTCTCTCCACCCCCTCCAGCCCAGTACAGAATGCACCCCATCCACCCCTTCCCCCAGTTTGTCCTGCCTTCTATCAATCCCCTTCCCCCCTTCCATTCCCCTGCCCTCTATTTTCCTGTAGGGCAAAACAGATTTCTGTACCCCATCGCCTATACATCTTATTTCCCAGCTTCAGGCAAAAACAATTTTTAACATTGATTTTTAAAGTTTTGAGTTCCATATTCTCCTCCTTCCTCCCCACCCACCCACCCTCATTGAGAAAGCAAATAATTCAATATAGGTAACAAAAGTGTAGCCATGCAAAGCATATCCATAATAGTCATGTTCAGAAAGACTAACCACATTTCCCTCTGTCCTGCCCTGCCCTCCGTTTATTTCATTTTCTCCCTTGACTTGTCCTCCCACAAGTTTCCTTCTGATTATCCCTTTCCCCAATTTGCTGTCCCTGCTATTATCTTCCCTCTCCTATTCCCTTTCCCCCTGCTTTCCTGCAGGGTAAGATAGATTTCCATACTCAGTTGAGTGTGTCATTCCCTCCTTAAGCAAAATTCCATGTCAGCAAGGTTCACTTATGCATTTCATCTCCCTCCTCTTCCATTATATTGTAAAAGCTCTTTCTTGCCTCTTTTATGTGAGTTGATTTGCTACATTCTGCCTCTCCTTTTCTCTTTCCCTTACTACATTCCACTCAACAGTAAAGTTTATTTTTTAGATATTCTCCCTTCATATTCAGCTCAACCTGTACCCTCTGTCTATGTATGTGTGTGTGTACACACATATATATACATACACATATACATACCTACACGTATACATACACACTTACATGCCTACACGTATACACACACATACATGCAGACATACCTATATATATATATATATATACATATAAATACATCTCATACATATCTATGTATGATATGTATATGTGTGTATATGTGTATGTATATGTGTATATATCATATTATGTATGTATGTATGTATATATGTATTCCCTCTAACTACCCTAATACTGAAAAAGGTCTCATCAGTTACAAATATCATTTTCCCATATAGGAATGTAAACAGTTCAACTTTACTGAGTTCCTTATGGCTTCTCTTTCCTGATTATTTTCTCATGTTTCTATTGATTCTTGTATTTGAAAATCAAATTTTCTATTCAGCGCAGGTCTTTTTAATAAGAATGCTTGGAAGTCCTCTACTTCATTGAAATTCCTTTTTCCCTAAAATATTATACTCAGTTTTGCTGGGTAGGTGATTCTTGATTTTAATCCTACCTCTTTTGACCTCTGGAATATCATATTCCAAGTCCTTCCACTTCTTAGTGTAGAAGCTGCTAAATCCTGTGTTACTGTGATTGTATTTCCACAATACTTAAATTGTTTCTTTCTGGCTGCTTGCGATATTTTCTCCTTGACCTGGGAACTCTGGGATTTGGTTAAAATATTACTAGGAGTTTTCCTTTTAGGGTCTTTTTCAGGAGGTGATCAACGAATTATTTCCATTTCCATTTTATCCTCTGGTTCTAGAATATCAGGGCAGTTTTCCTTGCTAATATCTTGGAAGATGATATTGAAGCTCTTCTTTGGATCATGGTTTTCAGGTAGATAAATAAGTTTTAAATTATCTCTCCTGAATCTCTTTTCCATGTCAGTTGTTTTTTTCAGTGAAATATTTTATGTCTTCTATTTTTACAATCTTTTGGTTTTATTTAATTATTTCATGATTTTTCTTAAAGCCATTAACTTCCATCTGCTCCATTCTAATTTTTAAAGAGTTATTTTCTTTAGTGAGCTTCTGGACTTTCTTTTCCATTTGGCCAATTCTGCTTTTTAAGGTATTCTCCTTCTTATTGGCTTTTTGTACCTCTTTTACCATTTGGGTTAGTCTATTATTAAAGGTGTTATTTTCTTCAGCAATTTATGGGTGTCCTTTAGGAATTGACTTGTTTTTCATGATTTTCTTGCATCACTCTCATTTTTCTACCCAATTTCTCTACCCAAAATTTCCACCCCTCTTACTTGATTTTCACAATCCTTTTTGAGCTCTTCCATTACTTGAGACCACTTCATGATTTTTTTTGGAGACTTTGGATGCAGAAACTTTGACCTTGTTGTCTTCTTCTGGTTGTATGCTTTGATCTTCCTCACCTGAGAGAATGGAAGAAAATATATTTTCACCCTAAAAAGTAATCTTCTATAGTCTTATTTTTCCCTTTTAGGCATTTCCCAAGCCAATTACTTGACTTTTGAGTCTTCTGTCAAGTGGAATGTATACTACTCTAGGCTTCAGAGGTTTTGTGCTGCTGTTCTCCAAGATATCTCTAGGGACCTGTAAGTTCTCAGTTCCTCCAAATTGGCATAATCAAGGGAGAGGTGTTTATTCCTCTCCTGGCCTGTGCTCTGGTTTGTGAGCAACCACAAGCACTCTTTTCTACCCTGGAACAGTGAATAGGATTCCCTCTCCACAGTGACAACCAGCTCCTCACGCCAGGACTACCACTCAGGAATGAGACCCAGATCAGCTGTTTGATTCCCCCACACTCTGTAGGCTGAGATGTCCAGAAGCTGCAGCTGCTGCAGCAGTGGTGGCTGCTGCCCTGGAGCTGGACCCAACCACCTTTCCCCCACATCCAGGTGAGAGAGCTTTCTCATTTACCTTGAAGCTGTCTTTGGTGTTTGTTGTTTGAGAAATCTGGAAACCACAGCAGCTCCCCATGATTTAGTACCCTGAACCCTGCCTGCACCCTGTGCCAACACAACCCAAGGTAGGCTGTACTCCCCTGAGTCTGGTGCAATAGACCCTTTCTATCAGCCTTCCAGTTGTCTTGGGCTAGAAATCTGTTTCACTCTCCCTTTGTGGCTTCTGCTGCTTTAGAATTTGTTTAAAGTCATTTTTACAGTCATTTTAAGGGCTTTGAGGAGAGAGCACAAGCAGATCCATGCTTGTACTCCATCATCTTGCCTCCCCCCCATATATTCTTTAAGTATAAAAGGATTATTTTTTTAGGGTACTCTTCTGAGATGTGTAAACTATAATATGCTGCTTGTCATATCTTCATATAAAACGAATGTATCAGTGTTCTAGTCTTATGAATTCTCACTTTAACATCACTCTTCAATACATTCCTGTACTTCTGCATCCATTGCCTCCCCTCTAGTATAAACCTTTATTTCAACACCTCTGAACTATTGCAGTAGCCTTCTCCTGGGTCCCAATGCCTCCAGATTCTCCACATTATCATCTATCTCATACGTTGTCAAAGAGTAATTTTTGTAATGCCCAGGTCTGATCACATCATATCATTCCAATGCTTAAAATCATTCTGTGCCTCCCCATTACTTACTATGTAAAGAATAAACTTCTTAAAAAGGGATTTAAAACTCTCATATTGTTCCAAACTGTTTGTTTTCTAGCATCATCTCATAATATTCCCCTTCATACAACTGATCATCTGTTTATTACTTGCATGTGTTTACTCCTATTGAACCTTATTCCTGGAATTCATTCTCCTCTGTTACTGTCCTATCTCCTCCTAAAACCTAGGAATTCTTCAAAGCCCAGCTCAATTATCACCTCTTCCTTGAAGCTTTCTTTGTTTCTTTTCCCTCATCAGAAGTAATTTTCCTTCCTCCCTTAGTGCTCTTATAACAATTTGAAATTTGGCTGAATGTAAGTTAAATTCCACATTTATTAGCTGTCTTCCATACACAAGTGTCCAGTTTGGTCCTATACTGCAGTATTATCATGTATTAAGGTTACCTTGGATTCCAAAAGGCTATGCCAGTGAAATACAACTTCTAGCTGATCCAATACAAAAAGAACCAGTTCAAATAGAGCTCCAGCAATGTCATTTGAGGACTATTGTAGCTAAACACACAGCAAGGCTCATCATGAAAGGGTTGTGCATCAGGTGAACAAAATTTTCAATTACAGCATCTCACAGTGATATCTACTAGGTTGTACAAGGGTGGTGATTTATGTCAAAGCAAGGGTTTAACAGCAGTAAAGGGAAAATTTCTTGTACAAAATGGTACCTGAATTGTGCACTGAAGAAAAGGGAGCTCAATATGAAGAAATAGGGGAGAGGAAGAGATACGGAAAATAAGGAAGAAAAGCAAAAGAATAGAGATCTAAGAGCTCAAGAACAACGAACAGAAAGCAGACTAGCAGAACTGGAAACTAGATGGAAAGAGCGATTGGAACTAGATAGTAGAGAGCCTTGAAGGATCAAGAGTTAATAGCTTGTATTAGAAATCATTCCAAAGACAAGGTGGGAATGAATATGAATTTAATGATAATCTGCATAGATTTGATAACGGAAGCCATGGATATGGATGAGATAACCAAAAGGAAAAGTATGGAAAGAGAAGTGATGATAAGCAGAACCTTGGTGGATAACTACATTTAGGGAGTAAGACAAGTACATAGGACTAGAAAAAGAAATGGAGTACCAATTTTCAAAGGAATAAGAGAATCATGGAAGTTTGGATTCACAGAAGCCAAAGAAGGAGAAACTATCAGTAAAGAGGGGTTGTTTAGCAGTTTCACATGCTCTAGACAGGTCAGAGAAAATGAGGATAGAAAGAGTACAATTGGATTTGGCCACTGGTCACAAAGAAGTCATTGGTGAATTCTGGAGAAATTTGTTCATCAGACAGCAAAGGATGGAAACTGGATTTCAAAAAAGAAAAATAAGGAATAAGTATATGGTGAAGAAGTAGGAGGAGCAAGTACAGGCTATTCTATCAATATTGCGGTAAATAGGAGAACAGAGATAGGGTGAGGGATTCAGAATATAGTGGGGTCAGGGGAAGTTTTGTTGATTTTGTGTTTTGCATTTGGTTTCTTTGTTTATGATAAGGGACACTTAAGCATGTTTATAAACAGAGGAGAAAGAGTGAGGAGAAACAGGAATATTGAACATACATGAGAAGGTAATAATAATAAATTATAAATAATAATACTAATAAAGCAAGGTTACAGAAGTAATGATTGAGGGAAGATATACATGTAGGATTCAGCTTTCACAATAAAGAAAAAAATGTCTTCCACTGAGACTGGAAAGAAAAGAAGAGCATGAGAGTGAAAACATAGAGAAGTTGAGAAAGGTACAGAAAGGAAATGGAAAGCTGAAAATCAAATAGCATAAACTTCAGCAAAGTTGTAGGCCGAATCAGCACCCTAAGTGGGGGGAGAGAAGTAGGGGCACCTGAGAAGAAAAGGCTTGGGATAAGCGTTGTTTAGACTGAGGTAAAAGATATTAAAGAAATGAGTTAAAGAGTTGCAGCAAGAACCCAGATAGGTTAGAAATTGCAAATTTATAGTGGATCAAGTCAGTATGATTTTGTGGTTTCTCAATAGCATTATTTGACTGACAGAGACTGAGTAAAAGAAGTAAATGAGAGAGATTGTCAAAAGTTGAAGGCTAACAGGGCTAAAAATGGTCAGGTGAGGAGCGGTGTGAAATGTCATTTTGGAGAAGGGTTCATGGATAAAGGAAGACACATTATCAACATGAAGCTGATAGCTCTTGATTTCAGACTAACTGCCAAAGAAAATAAAGCTAGAGCGAAGTTGAGAGACTGGGTGAGTAGAAAGAAAGTGAGGGACTTCATAGGTCCTGATAAGGGTGGACAGTAGATACAGAAGAGATGAAGTACATTGCCGTACAGGAGATTATACTCGGGGAAACTCCAAGTCCAGGGCCAGGAATAACAGATTTTGAGAGTAAGGACCTCAGTAACTATATAGTCCAATCCACACCTAAGAGTAATCCCCAGTATGGCATGCCCTGTGAGTGGTCATTCAACGTCCACTCCAAGGAAGGGGAATCGACCACTTCTTGAAGCAGTCCCTTCTATTTTGGAACTGCTTTCATCATCATGATTATTTTTCCCTGATATCAATCCTAAATTTCCTTCTTGACAAGTTCCATCTATTGTCCTTAAATTTTCCTTCTGGGTCCAAAATGAACAAATCTTATCCTTTTTCCACTTGAAAACCCTTTCAACTTGAAAACAGTTGTTAAACCCCTTCACCTCTCCCTTAGCCACAGTATTCCCTTCAAGCTAAAAATCTCTAGTTCTTCAACTCATATGCTATAGACTCAAAGCTCTTCACCATCTTAATCTTAGAACCAGAACAATTTCAAATTAGGGTGAGTCTTAAGGAGTAATGAACCTGATTGTTAACTGAAGTAGAGTGGAGGTAGAGGTTAGAGGTACTGTGTACCTATGTTATAACTTGTAGCATAGTTATATTTTAATGTATTTTATGTCCCCTATAGGAATTAGGGTTCTTGCAGGCAAGGACCATATACTGATCAATTTTGTCTCCTCTTGTCATTAGCACTTGCACTTAATATTTGCACGCAGTTCTCAATTAAATGTTTCTTGAATATCTTGTTAAATTTGATTAGGGAAGAACAATGGTGTGTTTTGTTTTCCAGATTCCATACCTGTGTGCTAATTTTTGGACTGGAACCATCAGTTATTCTATATTTAAAACTATTCACATTTTTATGATTTAATCCAACTAGCAGCATGAAGTTTATATAAAATCGAAGGCTGGATATGGTTCTTTCTAATTCAAATTCCTAAAATATTTCAGCAGCTATTTTGGAAAGATTTCTTGTTGTTATTATTATTTCCCTGAAATGTTCACATAACATTTATTCCCACTTCCTTTTATATCTTTATAGAAATTCATGTCGTCTAGGTAATGTAATACACTGTTGAGTATGAAAATGTAACTCTGCTCTGAACAGCAAGGCTGAAGAATAAAGTGTAACTGCTATTTATTCTTATAATAGCCTTTCATTGGCCGCTTAATAATATTCCACATGCTCTCAAAAGTACTGTTCAAGGGGCTTACCAGCTGATGAGGCAAATAGGACAATTAATACATGAAAAGAAAAAATAAGTGGCAGTTGTTATAACAGTGTCTTAATAGAAACTTTGTTTATTTCTGGGTTTTATACCTCAAAATTCACCCTGAAGAGGACTTTGTAACAAAAAAAAATTGTTTGTTTTTAAATTTTAGTTGTATCCCCTTGGAATGGGAAGGTAGTGTTTTCAAATCATTATTTTTTCAGTATAACATTAGGGAGAGAAAATAACCACAAAGAAGTATAAACACACACACAGCAGTAGCAGTAGCAGCAAGAAAAAGTCAAGTGAACAAAAGAGGGGAACATAGAGAAGAGAAAAAAGGGTTTTATGAGAGGAGGCTGAAATAAAAGATGATAAAAATTTTTTGAAAGGTCCAGGAGGAGTTTTGAAGGAACAGAGATAGATATGATATGTCCAGAAGAATGAGTAAATGAAGACAATTTGGACCAGAGAGAGGTGAGATGCATAGAAGCTATTGAAGCAAAGGTTGTTGTAGTCAAGTGAAACATGATCAGACATGAAGAAGGACCTTAGCTATGAAAATACAGGAAGTTCTCTGATTTTTATAAGGATTATAGAGGATTTCGTGAGATGAGCAGTGAGAGTAGTAGTCCAGGAGCTCAGCTGAAATTGGTTTATATTCTGTGACTCATTTAGTCTTGGGTTCATTATGAACAATTCAGAATAAGGAGGACTTAATTACCATTGACTTCCATTGGAGCAAAAACCAGGGAAAGCTTTGAAAGCAACGGATGATCAGATTTACATCTTCTACTGGGTTGTTCAGGCCAGCCTGGAGCCAGTAACTAAGGAAAATCATCTACACTGATAGAATTAGAAAGTGTTTCATAAACCATAAAGTGCTATGCAAATACTAATTGTTACTATTAGTTACCACAAAAAAATATAGTCTGTTGCTTTTAGCTCTGCGTAGTAAGGTGTCAATAAGTAACCCTGCCCAAAGAAACATTCTGTAGCCCAAAGATGTATTCCTTAATAATATGACATATTTGTATGGTTTACATAGGATAATAGAATCATGGATTCAGTGGAAGGATCTTAGAGGTCATCAAATTCAACTTCCTCATTATAGAGATGAGAAAACAGATTGAGAGAGGTTAACTATCTTTGCAGGTTCATTCAGGTAAAAACAGAACCAAGATCAATGGATTTTCATTCTAAAATTAGTCATGAACAGCCAGTCCCCATTTTTTTCCTCACACAAACTGTATGTAGAAACCAGTGAAAATGCAGGATGTATGTATGTGTGTGTGTATATATGTGTGTGTATGTATTTACACACACACACACACACACACACATATATATATAATCTTAGACATCATGAGATAGGAATCTGTAGAGGTTTGGGGTTTTTTGTTTTGTTTTGTTTTGCAGATGGGGCCCCTTTATATATAGCAGGTATTTCCGTAAATGTTATCGTAAATAATTGCACCAGCTGTGAATCATAAAGACACTTGTAGTTATGTACATGGTAGTAAAAAATGTTTTGTCTCAAATTAGATGAAAGTACTTCAAGACATTTGTCAGATGAGGGAGAGATGTAGTTTAATTTTGACATTTTCTCTCTCCATCATAAATTCCCTGTTTGTCTTTCCATTAGCCTTACTAGGTACCTCGTCTCTGACCCATTTCCATAGAAATGGTCACTCTCAGTTTAATGAGAACTAATTCATACTAAATTGTAAATTGCTAAGATGTGTCAAAAGTAAGCTCTTGAAGGCTGGGACTGTTGTTAGGGTTCTTCAGGACACCAGTCTTTAAGATTTATCTTTAAAAAAATCATACATCTATATGCCATAATAACTTTATGAGGTCCATTACTATCCTTTAAAATGCTTTCATATATTTTGTGGAATTTTGTCAGCTTATTGACTCTATAAAGATAATTGTAATAGTTATACTACTCCAGTAGATAGGTGCAGAAAGTGAGGCTTACAGGCAATTTCAAATTTAAACTAATTTCTTCCAACAGCAGATATAGATAGGCATTCTTTTTTTAAGGAATCACAAGATCTTTTTTTTCTGAGAAAAGATATAGCAAGATCAAGTAGAAACTTACAGGCCTAAATGACTGTTCAGTTCCAAAAGAAGCAAATGTATTGGCTCTCACAAGCAGGCAGGGTAGAACCACAGTGAGCCTCAGCTTCTAAGATAGCTAGATGGAAAAGATATTTCATACCAAAATGGGATATCTATACTGAGAAATAATATCTAATCTTCTTTATCAGACAAATGGTCTTACTGCAGGTTTTACTTCCAACAATTACATGTGATAGTAATTGGTTTAGTTTTAGCACCCAGTTAAGTGAGAAGCACACAGTGGGTGTTCAATTAGCATTTGCTGAATGTCAAATTCAATCCATGCATCCTGAGGAAGTAATGGACCTCATTCAGCTATTATGGTAGCAGGGAGGAAATAGATTTCATTTTTGCCTTGTGGTAAAAAGATCCTTTCTCTATCCTGAATGGTCACTCAAATATGTAAAACTGCTCAGAGTGACAGTATCAAGCTCTTCCAGATTAGTTCCCATTCTCTTTCCCTCTCTCTGTCTCTCTCTCTCTCTGTCTCTCTCTCTGTCTTCCCTGTCTCTCTCTCTGTAATGTAAAAATCAAAACAAAACAATTTTTTAAGTCAGATTCTGCTCCTTCATTTTTATTGTGTACAACTAGAGATAGGGTGTTGCCAATTTACATTCTTCCCTTTTGTGGGATACTGATGGATCAGACCAAAATATAGTTAGGCTAAATGGTCATTTTTTCAAATTAGATGAAGAAGCCTAGACCTAATTCCATGTTGTACTGCAATTTCATCAGCAGGAGTCTTTCATGCTTAGAGCATTTTAAATTTCCAAGAATATTGGAGGTCACCTTTTTTTTAAATGATTTCTTTTAGACTTGATTTCCATCATGAGCATAATTCTACATAAAAGAGTTGGGCTCCAGGATGAACGTCAGTGAGCTCATGAGCATGGAAGGGGTTATTCCCTAGAGATTACATCTCTGCTGGGAAGATCACTGGAGCCTGACAAAATACTGATGACAGTCAGATCTGACAATCATTTAAATCTCTGTGCATGTCAACAATTGTCATGACAGAAGGTTCTCTGGCTAGGTGGAAACACACATCAAGATGTTCAAGTATTTATTGAACATGGAGAAGTTCAGAATGACTTAAGGAATGTAAAAAAAAAAATACTTGTAGAAGGCAAATGGAGTTTCTGAGCTAGAAAGAAAGTTAAAAAATAAAAGAACTGCCCAAATTGTCTGAGAAAGCTTGCTGCTCTGTAGCTTCAGTCATAGTGGTCATTTGAAATGATCACAGCTTTTAATGGCTTCAGTGAAAAAACAACTTTCCATCAAGGAACAAGTTCATGTAAATGGAACTTCTAGTGGCTGTGACCTTTTCAGTCCCAAAGTACCTTGGAGAGTGATTACATTCTTAAGGAAACTCATGGAGATTCCTAATTAAGAGGCATCAAAAGAGAACCCTTCCCATTCAGTGTTGTGTGTAATTTCTGGAGAAACGTCATTCAAATGTGTGGTAGGGCAAGGTGTTGAAAGGTTATCAATATGAATATGGATAAGTTGATAAACTGGACCTGTGATTTCATTGATAGGGAACTCCAAGGTGAGGAAACTCCTTCCATCAGTGAAGATTGACACCTATTCTGAAACTTGGAGTCTTAGAGAAGAGCTCTTAGTGTTTAATTGCCTGTGGCATGGTCATACAGCCAGTATATGCAAAAGGTGGAAGATGAACTTAGGCCTTCTTGGCAATGAAACTAAGTCTCTATCCATTGTGTCATATGGTCTATTTCCATAAGGCATATAGTATAAAGTTATGTAATATATGTATATGTATATATATATATATATATATATATATATATATATGTGTGTGTGTGTGTGTGTGTGTGTATGTGTGTGTAAATGTTAAAACCACAAAAGAAGGAGGAATGATCCAGACAAAAGGAGACTGGGAGGGGATGGTCTCGAAATGGCTAAATAGATAAATTGATCTGAATCACCAAGCAGATTCTTAAAATCAGGGAATCTTTATCTTCTAGAACAGGAGCAAAGTGGCAGAGTGAAGAATACCAGGCATAGATTCAGGAAGACTCATTTTCTGGAGTTCCAATCTGGCCTAAGACACTAGTTGTGTGACCCTGGGCAAGTCGCTTAATCCAGTTTGCCTCAGTTTTCTCATCTTTAAAATGAGCTGACAAGTAAAAGGCAAACCACTCCAGTGTCTTTGCCAACAAGACCCCAGATGGGCGGACAGAGTTGGATACTGTTGAACAACAACGAGAACAAATGTTTTCACAAAGGATGTCCTTGTGGAGTGGCTACGGGGGCAGGCAGTGTGGCAAGGGGCTTTTTGATTGGTTAGCTGAAGCTGATCATGACATCGGAGGAATTTGGCTCAGCCTGTGACCCACAGTAGCAGCATTATTCACATTTATATGGTACTTTGTACTGTTCTCCATGCTTTCACACCCAGCGTTTCATGGTGTAAAACAATTCTGTGAGAAAGCAGAGGTCTTAGTTCTATTTTACAAATGAGTAAATTGAGGTACAAATGGACTTGTTGGCAATTTAAGGTTCTCAGGACACTTTATGAACTCATTTCATTCTTATAACAACCCTGGGAAGCAGGTGCTATCGTTGTCCCAGCGTTTCAGATGGGTGCGGAACTGAGGCAGCTAGCAATTAAATCACTTGTCAAAGAGTAGGTGTCTAATGCTGGATTTTAACTCAGTTCTTCCTAATTTCGGGGCAGGCATTTTATCCTCTATGATGTCACCTAGCTGACTGCATACTTATGATAAGATATTTAATTAAAGGGAAACAGTTTTCAAATTTTATCAATGTGTATATTTTTCCCTTTTAAAAATGATTTTTGAAAAGCCCTTTTTATTAACTGAATAAGTAGAACTGACTCTCCAGGTTAAGTACTGTTTAATTGGGACTCTGAGGATAATAGAGTAGTGGGAGATGGAGGGAGAGGTGGAGAAAACTGGGTACTAAATAGAAGCCATTTCTTTTCTTCTGTACGGTTACTCATTTATACATCCTGTAATTCTTTCTGGGGCTTAATCAGCACTGTTTCCTTCAAAGGCCCTACATTCTATCAAATTACATCTTAAATTTTGTGAGTATTCAGGAGTTAAGGAAAGAAAAAATGCAGAATATTGAAAAATATAGCTAAAAGGGACCTTAGAGACCATTGATTCTAACTTCCTTATTTTTTAGATAGGAAAATTGAAGTGCAGATCAGTTATGAGAATTGCCCAAGGTCACATAACAACACAATGTCATGCCCCTAAAAAGGGAGTTGAGGATAAAGATTAAATTGACGTCATGAGTTTTCAAGGTAAGCCCCCCAGACAGCTAATGTCCAAAAGGAGAGTGTTAGTCTTACAAAATAGAAGAATCTGTTCATAAACTATGAATATTCTCAAAGGAAATTTTAAAAGGCCAAAGGCAGAGAGATGGCAGCTGATCTCCATCTCATCATGCATCTTTTCCTTGCAGGCCTGGAGGGGAGTCACAGACTGTTAGGCCCTTTAGCATGAGTTCAGTCACAAAGCAAAAACCAGAACTGTGTTAATAATGCTGGTGATGTCATGGGGCATTTCTGAGAGAGAAAACAAAAATTAAATGAAAGGCCTCCCTGGAAATTTCTTTTCCATTTTAGTATGCTGTTTAATAACGAATGAGTATGGTAAAAATGTAAAGTGAAATTGATATGCTTTTTATTAATAATAATAATGTGTCCTTTTACTTGATAGTATTAGTAAATCTCTATGTTATATTCAATGAACTTTCAGGGGAAGCCAAAAATAAGAAAGTTTGCTGTTTTTGTGGGCTTGCCAATGGGGGTGGAGGAAACAGTGATAAAAGTAGTTAAAGAGTAGATCTCAAAGGCAGAGAAACCTGGGTTCAGTTCCCCCCTCTATTACTTACTGGTTCTATGACCCTGGGCAAATTATCTATGCTCTAGGAAGCTCTCTAAGACTAGAAGTTGAAGAGAATGTGTCAGCCTATACAGGGAGGGGAAGTTGTTCTCCACACCCAGGAAATCACAAGTGCAGTCCTAATCTTAACAAGAGTCCAGAGGAACTAGTGAGCTTGTCTGTACCTCTAAAGACCTTCTAAGGAGAAAGCCGAGAACTCCACGAAAAGCTTAGTGAAAAAGGAGGAATAAAGGAGGAGGAGAAAGAGGAGGAAGAGGAGGAGGAGGAGGAAGAAACAAAAATGCCCATGTCCTTCCCTCCACTAAAGTGATCCTTGAAAACAAATAAAGGAGGCTAATGGAAAAATAATATGATTTTGTGGTTTATCTTCCAATAAATTATTAACTTCTAGTCTCTCCTTCTGTGTTAATTATAAAAGATAGTCCCTTATAAACCAGTCTGATTTAAGTACTTTTGACTGCAAAAAAAAAAAAAAGAGGCAAGTGAAACAATATGGATTCTCACAATAAGAGAAAAAAGGGAAACAATTCAAATTAAATGAACAAACATATTTAGTGCAGTGTTGCACAGCTCCCCCTGCCTCTGTAAAAAAAGAAAAAAGAAAAAGAAGGAAGGGAGGGAGGGAAGGAGGGACAGGACATTTTATTATGTTCTTGGGTTTCAGAAAGAGCTTTTTTTAATTATTTTTTTAATTTATGGAATAAAACAAGTGTTTCCTTAACACAGTACAATTTTAAAAGATGAATGCACATAAAACTGCAGATCTACTATGCACAACTTGATATTCTGTTCAAATATACAAGGAAATTTTCACGTAAATTTTTTCTTCCCTTCCTTCCTTCCCCTAGAGATGGCTACCATTAGACTCAAATAGGCACACACACATACACACACACACACACACACAAATATATATATACATACATACATACATATATATGTAAAATTATTCTATACATGTATCCGTTCTTTCTCTGGATGTAGATAGTGTCTTTCTTCTTTAGAGTACTTTAGAGTTAATCTGGGTATTAATAATATTCAAAATAACTTATTTAATCAAAGCTATTCTTAAAAGAGATAATTTTTTTTTAAATTACATCAAAGCATTTTAATTTAAAATAACTTACAAGCTACTCATTTATTTTCCAATGCAAAGGAAAATGGTGAAAATGAAAAACTAACTTGAAATGTAGGAATAAAATATAGTTTTTAGAATATTTATCTTGATCCATAACTTGAATTTTTCTACTGCTAATGAAAAATGAAATATGAAAGTCTGGTTGAAAATTCTTCTTACAATATTTTATATCATTGGCTCCAGTTAAGGAAAATGCCCATTTAAAATTCTAAATTTTAGATTCCTTTCCCAAAAATGAATCTTTGTCTTCTCCTACAATTTGAGTAGTTTACATTTTCTGAAAGGTTCTATTTAAATGCATTACTCTCCAACCATAAACTTTCAGAAATCTGTGAGCAGTACCTCTAATGAAAAGTCACCTGCCATAGCAAATTGGGGGCAATTAGGCTGCCAAACCTAAAGACTGAAACCTGCCATCCTTAAGGGTAACATTCAGGTGAAATTTCTGCTCCCGTGATCTCATCCTGAACATAAAGGTAGCTTTTTTTTTTTAAAGTGAGCATGTGTGCCTAGGGCAAGACCAGTGACAGGCAGAGAGGGGAGTGCAGGGCATGAATTGTGAGCTAATGTACCACTTTAAAGTACTCTCTTTCTTCTTTCCCCCCCCCCCAAAAAAAGAGAAAAGTAACTAAGAGACTCTGATAAAGAGACAGGAGAGGAGGACCTGCTAAGAATACACTGACCTGCTTTTTCCCCCCTGCAAAAGAATCTAAGAGACAACAGCAAAAAAAAGAAAAGGAACCTCAAAACAGCCTGCTTTAAGGAGATGTTATTGTGAAGTATGCCAGAGACTCAGAGTTTGCTTTTCTCGTTGGCAGTTTTATGTTTTCTATCATCAAGGGAAGAGGGGGAAGTCTTTTGAAAGCATAAAGCAAAGGTAAAAATTACCCTTTTATGTTCTTTCCCCTTTGAGTTTATCTTTGGCTGTTCTAATTGAGAGCAGTCAGTCAAAGATCAGGAAAGAAACTATTTGGAGTTTTAATCTGGGAACCAAGCTCAGGAAGTCAGGAATTTGGGAGTCACAAAAAACTGGTCTGAGAGCTAAAGAGTTATCAGTACCTGGCCAATTCACAAGTTGGGGAGCGGGGAGAGGGTGAAGGTGACAGGGAGAGCAGGGACTCACATCGTGAAAAGTGTAGTCCCGTTTTAAAAAATAGTTTTAGTTCAGAACCTTAGGCATCATATAAAAATAGCAACCTGGGCAGACTCATTTGGGAGGCTTTTGACAGTGATGAGTTAAAAGAACTTTCCTTGTTTCCCCATGGCAAAACATTGTACAATTAAATGTATCACGGGAGTTCCCTTCCTTTTGAAGTATCTGGTATTAGCCTTTATCAGAATCTATTTCCTCTATTCTTATTTAGCAGTTACTATGTTGCTAATGTCTCAGGATCTTTCAGTCTGAGAGAAAGAGGAGTGAATGAACTAATTGTCCAAATCCAAAGGCACCCTGCTCCATTATTCTCCTCCTACACTGACCTTACTGTTGCCAACAACCCAAAATGGCAGCTGTAGTAGTGCAAGGGAGTGATATAAAAGTGACAGCCCTTTCCCTAAAATCAGATGGTACCCTGTTTAAAAAAAAAAAAAAAGCTCAACAATAGGAGAACTATATATCTATTTCTGCCCCCCTCCCTCATTCTATCTTTCTTTAGTGAGAGTGGGAATTAATCTTTCTGAGTCCCTGAAAAGGGTTGGCTAGTAAACAAGTAGATCAGACATCAGCATGCCAAGTATTAGGCAACTTTGAGTGGCCCACAGCTGATCCATCTTCAGAATAGTCTACATGGCAGTTTCTTCGCTTAGATTGTGCTGGGACAAGAATCCATTAGGGAGAGAGTATACTACTTAATTAAGAAACAATGTGTGTGTGTGTGTGTGTGTGTGTGTGTGTGTGTGTGTGTGTGTTTCATATTGCCCTAATTCTCCTTCCTCCCTCCATCCAATTAAAAAAAATACTCAGCTGACTTTTAATCAAGTTTGCCCTAGGCAAGTGTGGCAAACACACAATATATGTTTCTTACTAAGTGACTGGGTAGATTTCACTGGGTTTTCCCTGCCCTGGTAAATACTAGAGAAGTATGCATTTATTATTTTATCTAGAACAGCTGTCAATCACAATAGATATACCTTTATCAGCCAGAATGCTAGAATGTTCAATGGAGAGTTCTGAAATGGACTGATATTATTTGCCTATTCAGGATGTTCTGGATTAGGCATGAGAAAAAAGAGAAAATATGCTAAATTTGGTGTTCTGTGATTTAACCACACTTTATGTGTTGCACATTTTTCAAATTATCTGTCATGATCATTTTATTTTCCATCAACGAGTTTCATGTCTGAGGATATCATGACTGATAAGTATCAATTTTGTGCTAAGCCTTCCTTATTAGTTGAGTTTATTTGGAAGCCTGACTTCTTCAAACACTTAAAAATTAATTCTTTTGGCCACTGTTAAATGAAAGAAATGGTCTTGACAGCACTTTTTCTCTCCTCTTTCACTCACACAGCAGACAAATATACTTTAAATAGAAGAGATTTATAAAAATCCCACAGCTACATAGCAGTGACAGCTGAAATAGTCAAAAGTGCCTTCCTGTTTTAGGCAACTTGTTTGCAATGGAAATGTCTAATTCTCAGTTGACCTCCCCTGGGAAAAATAGTGGTGCTTTACTTGAATATTTAAGCAATCCAATAGTATTATTTTATTCTCATACTTCCATTCCCACAAGTATTATAACCCTTAAAGTCAGGGCTATTTTGTTATAGTAGGTGTATGCTAAAAATAAAAATTCTGTGAGATTTGGCTTCAAAATTAAGTTTTCTATGGACATAATCTTTTCCCCCTTTGGTTGCAGCAACATATTGTTGCTTTGGGAATATACTGACACTTTGATTTCTTAACTTGGTATTTCCTTTGAATTGTTCTTAGTGGGAATATAGTATTTCTTATAAAAACATTTCTTAAATTTCTGAATAAAGTAATAAGCAAGGATGTTGGAAACACCTTGGACTTATATTCAGAAAATCTACATTCAGATCCTGGGTGTGATTTTGGGCCTATCTTATCTGTCAAATGAAGAGACTAGATGAGACAAACCTCCAATGTCTCTTACAAAATTCAACCTCTGATCCTAAGTGACTGACAGTTTTTCTGTAATGTGGTATCATATACTTTTAAACTCATTTTAAAAAAATCTTCCTACAATATATTATTTCTTAAATGTACTTCCCTCTAGGTTCAGTAGTAAAATATACTGACTAGAACAAAGAGCTTTATTGTGCCTCAAAACCATCATTCTGCATATGTTTTCATTATAAAGTTATTATATAATTGTAGAAGTTATGAGACTATCCTGATTATAAATTGACTCCAAAGTCACTTCCCATTCCCAATCCTTGATTTTGGTTTGTTATTCCTTAAAACTGAACAACACAATAAGCCTCCAGTTGAAAAAAGACTTCTGATTGATTGGTTGGGAACTGGTTTAGGTGGGGTGGTAGGGACTTACCAATAGAGTGTAGGATGCTGTCTAATCTCCTTCTTTGTACTCCCAGCACAAATTATGGTGCCTGCCACCAAGAAGGCTGTAAATAAATGCTTATTAATTGATGGATTGATATTGTATTAAAGATATCACTTCCCCAAGTGCTAGCCACATTGAGTTCAATAAACACAGTCCTTGCACCAAGAGAATCAACATTCTAAAGTCATCAATATGGACAGTCATAAAATGCATACAATGGTAGATGACTAAACAATTGTATGTGTGGTTAACTTATTTTCCTTTAGTTGTAAAGTCCAAAATTGATGCATATTCAATGGAAAGGTCAGAATAAGAACAGAGAGTTTGCAAAATAGCTGCATCACCATTTTTCAATGATTTATCTGTTACCTTTTAAGAAAGACTCTAGTGGATACACTAACTTTGAAAAAGTAGATATTATAAAAACTCAACCAAGGTCAATTAAAATATGAGAAGGTGAAATTGGCCCGCAACTAAGGAAAACTGGCAAAGTAATTGATTTACTAGTTTCATTTTCTAGTAGATAAATTGGTGAAGGGATTTAATAGAAATTAAAGTTCATTGGAAGCATTCCTTACCCTCTTTTACATAGAGTAACCATGTCTTCTAAACTGAAGTTAGCTCATGAAAGGTAAAGCTGTGGACTCTGGCCTTAGACTGTAAGCCCATAGGGCTAGGGTGATATCTAATTCTGTGTTTAGCATTTAAGGCAGTCAATAAAGGTTCAATTAAATAATGAGTACCATACATCAAGAACAGAAGCTGGAGATTTGAGCATAATCAGTATTCAGTGTTTTATCTCGCTATTGGGATTTAGAGATGAAAAACACTACCTTTGTTTGAATTGCTTCTGGAAGCCAATAGAAAATAGCTACTAAAAAATGCAGAGCACAGAGCTTCCAGGGGGCTCTTGTCTCTGTAGCTTTGGGGAATTCCTCAGAGCACGCTGTAGAAACCTAGATAGAAGCAGGTCACAGAAGAAGGATGTAGCATAGCCTGCCCTCTTACTTGCAATCTTGCTGACAATGTTGTGATTTAAGTTCCAAGTAACTAGATAGAAATAAGTTCACTATTGGGTCCCTCTGCTCCGGACTTTTCTCTCTCTCTCTCCTGGGTCAATAAAGAATTAATTGATCAACCATCAATTGTAGAGGGATTTTTTTTTTTCAGATGGTCTGTTCCTTTAGCTCAGAGACACACCATGAACTGAATGTAACTTTCACATAACATGTTTTTGGTGAACATGCTTGTGAGCCTCAAAATCTTTACCAGGAAGTATGCTTAAGTATATTTCAACCTTGGGTTCCTGCTAATTCGGTTTCTCACTCATTAGCACCTCATTAGGATATCCATGCTCAACCCCCATTAAACACTGCTTATAAACTCATGCTAATTATCTCTCACTTCATTTCCTTTTGTAGACCGGCCTTTAGAAGTTCAAGAAATAAGTAAATGCCCTCATGTGTAATCATTATTTTTTAGGATTTGCCCATATTCAAAGTGGGACATTTTAAAGTCAAAATCATCTCAGATGAGTCTCAATCTTGTAGCATATTTTGCCCAGTTTTCTTCCTGGTAATATTTATTTACTTCCCCTTCCTTTTATATTTTTTAATTACATGCTAACAATTTCCTAGGTCTTGTGTACAGTGAATTTAAAAGACGCAGCTCCTGTCTCATAGGAAGAAAAAGAAACTGATTTCCAGCCATGGAAAATACAAGGATGTCTAGTAGGGATTGAGAAAAAAAATCCTTTATCTGGATTGTGTTACTAATGTTATCTAAACTGTCACTCTGACAGGCTCTATCATAGTCTGGCAGACCTGAGAATATTGTTTGTGGACTCAGGGCACTTTTTAATGGGCAGGGGTCTCCTCTGCAGTAGAAGACCTTTTCAAACATAATGAGGCCCAAGGTTATTGAACAAAAAGCAAACCCCAAAACAAAACTTGTGATTCAAAGGCTTTCATGTACATTTTCTGACATGTGCCTTACCCATCAATTCCCAGCATCTCTGTGTTTACTCAGTCCTTGCAATGCTTCCATACTGGAAAAGAGAGGGAGCTGATTAAAGGAGGGGGCTATCTTCTCATGTCTAGAGTAGCTATCTAAAAGTTAAGGAAATTCAGATTTAATGACATTATATATAAACATGTATTAAGTACTTACTATATGTAAAACATAGAGAGGCAGATAGGTAATGTAGGAAAGGGGAAAGGACTGAGCATTGTCCTCCCCAAAAGTCTGATCTAAGTAACAAACTAAATTAGGTCACGTGTGTGTCCACATTTTTATTTCTCACAATCTCTCTTGACATACATTGCATGGAGTATAGTCCAGAACTGGGGCCCCCTAAGGGAGCCAGTCTAGAACTGGCTTAGTTTCAGATTTGGGGGTACAGTTATATGCCCTTCCAGTAGTAGATATTCCCAAGGGGTACAAATCAACTATGACTGGTCAACACACTGGGAGTTAAGCTATGTAAGGAGTACCTGACTTAGGTCACTTAATCCTGGTCAGGAGATAAAGGAGGATGGAGTGCCTAGTTTATATCAGATCATACCAGACCACACCCAGCATTTAGTAAGTATTTATTATGTGATAAGGACTGTGCCAAGTGCTTTACAAATATTATCTCATTTGTTTTCTCACAGTAAGTAAAGTTAAGCAAATTTAATAGAATATAGGATCTAGAGTCAGGAAGATGAATTCAAGGCATGTTTCATATACTTAATAGTTATGTGATTCTGAGCAAATTGCTTAACCCCTTGCAGCCTCAGTTTCTATATCTGTAAAAGAGAAATAATAACAGCATCTCTCGTGAGGTTGTTGTAAGACTCAAATTTGATAATGTCTATGAAGTGCCTTGTAAACTTAAGTAACTATATGTTATCATTATCGTTTTCTCCTCCTCCTCTTTCTTCTTCTCCTCCTTTGCTTCCCTGGACATATAAACTAAACTTTATCCATCCATACCTCCCAGTGCCAAATAGTTTTGTTTTTTTTCTTGATGGCTTACAGGAAACTAAGTTTGAATTCTGCCTCAGGTACTTATTATCTCCATAACCCTGGATTGGTCTGTTCACCTTTTTAACCCATAATTTTTATAAAATGGAAATAATAATGCTTATATTACTTACCTACCAAGGTTGTTTTGAAGAAAGCTCTTTAACTAAGAGCTATTTTAACTACTTCTGTCTTCCCATTTAGGGAATTTTTAAAGTTCTCAAGGAGAAATCACTTCCCTGGCTGTAAATTCCAAGAGGAATATGGTCTCCTTGATAAGAACATGGACTAACTCATTTTTCTTTGGATCCCTATCACCTTGCCCAATGCCTTGCACATAGAAGGTACTTAATAAATACTTGACAAAACAGATTCACAGACACATGCTCACTACTGGAGTCCATAGCCAGGCTCATAAGCATATTGCACTTGTGGAGTTACTACTGGTTTTGATATATATCTGGTTTCTTTCCCCAAACCCTAGCTAAAGACAAACACAGACAGAAGAATGCTCCTCCAGCAGAAGAATTTTTTGGACACACAAATAGAGATCCACCCTGTTCAGTGGATCCAGTACAATGGGATGCATATTCAGGGAAGCCTGTGAAATTCATAGAAACAGAAGGGCAAAAAGATAATCTTCAGATGATTGTAGTTAATAAGGAATCCCCAACACAGCAGCTCTGAGTGACTCTCAGGCCTGTCAGTCTCACATCTTATGTTCCTTAAGTAACTCTCCCAGGCACATTGGAGAGAACATCCTGGGATGATCGACAGATCACCAGTAAAAGATTTGTCCCTTTTGCTGGCCTTTATCCCCATGATAGGGTGGCTGAGAGATTATCAGTAAAGGGAAGCGATCACAGCTGTGCTGCTATGGAGACCTGTTCCAGCTTCCAGGCAATCTCTCTCTTGCTCTGCCTACTCTCCATGAATACATAATGGGCATGTCTCCACGTGGCTCTGGCTTACGCTTCTTTTCCTTCCTGCGTTGGCTCTTTGAAAGTGCCAGTTGTGACCAAAGTACAGTATTCCTTATTCCCTCTATTTCTTATAAGGACAATGAATTGATGAATGAAAACTCTGAAGATGGAGATTAAAATGCCATTAGCCTTGAGGAGGAAAGGCTTTTCAGAAAGCTAAGTCAGTGATAATTAAATCACAATTTATAACATTCTTCCTGATAATAACCCTGCAATAATAACAATCTGAAATCAATAGTCCTCTTCACTTACTGAGGTTAGTGTTTCATGAGGCTGTGTACAGTTTACAGATTTAGAGATTAGAGTTCATTTAGTCTACATCCCTCATTCTACAGATGAGGAAATCAAAACAGATGTTAAAGTGACTTATGCAGGGTCTCACAGCTCTTCTGTGCCTGACTTCAAGTGCGTTAGGTAGCTAGATAATGCAGTGGATAGGACTCTAGGTCCAGAGTCAGGAAGACTTGAGTTCAAATCCAGCCTCAAAAGCTTAGTAAGTAATCTGTGTGATTCCTGGCAAGTCACATAACTTCTGTCTCTCTCTGTTACCTAATACATAAGATAGGATAATAATAACCCTAACTTTACAAATTAAATGAAGTAATATTTTTAGAGGTGCTCAACCTCATCTCCAACACAAATTGGTACTTAATAAATGTTTATTCCCTTCCCACTTTTCTCTTAATAATACTCTCAACAAATGCAAATAAGTAGATAAATGGAACACAGAATAAATCTCAAAATAAAATCTTATCATTATGACCTTTATAATTGTCATCAGATATCTATTCTAATTTCAGGAAATAAATTCCTTGCCGAAACAAGAAATTGAAATCTTCTTTTATAAAGTTTAGGGTACCTATCTAACTGTTCCTGTCTTGGATATCCAAGACCTAAAGGATAACTTGGCCACACTCCTCCAAGTTTTCTTTGGCTTATAGTTCACAAGTGAAATCTTTTTAATAGACTTGGAGCCAGAGCAATAGATCACCTCATTGCTTCTCCCTTTTGAGTTTAAATTACCAGTAAGAAAGTATGAGTATTTGTTAGTATGTCTCTGCTTCTTACAGAATGCAATTTCCAGCAGATATTTAAATGTCTGAAATCTATCCACCTTAAAATTTAGTCTATACCCTTCATTTTACAGATGAGAAATCTAAAATAGAGATGTTAAATGACTGAGGGTCACACAGGTCTTATGTGTCTGACTTCAAGTGTATTAGGTAGCTAGGTGATGAAGTGGATGCAGATCTGGGCCTCCCCTTCTCTTTCGTGTGAGGCAGCCTGGAACAGTAGAAAGTACACTGACTCTAGAGTCCTGGGCCTTGGATTCAAGGTCTACCTAAGATGCTCACTATCTCTGTGACCTTGCACAAGTCACTGGACCTCAGTTTCCTTACATGTAACTTGACTGGACTATTTGGCCTCTGAAATTTATGATCCTATGACTTACAATAAGAAAATCTGCTTTTGGGCCCTGTCTCTACCACTGATTGATTGTGCTGTTAGAATAGAAAGGCAGATAAACTAGTTAATATAGGAGAGTAAGGAAAGGGCTATTGACCTGGGAGAATAGCCTAGCATTTCCCTCCACACCAGGATTGAATTCAACCATCATATAGAAGTGGAAAGAAACAATTCCAAATGTTTTCTTCTCTCCTCAAATCCCTTACAGTATTTTACTTTCCCCCTCCCAAAGGAAAAAGAATTTGACTATATTTTATATTGAGAAAAAAAGGCCATCTTCCATGAGTGTCTTCTTCTCTCCCACCCTAGCCCATACTGTATTATTTCTCTTTCTCTTCATTTGCTCCTTTCTGAGGAACTAATGTCCTTTTTCCTTATAATGGTCAACCCCTCTACTTGGATGTAATGTACCTATCCCTTCTATTTTTTTTCTTAACTTCCCTCTTCATCTCGGACTGCTTCTTCTCAGACTCTTTTGCTGTATCATCATCTGTCTACAACTAAATCATGGTTTGCTCTAATTATTCATGGTTTCTCCGTTTTCAGTCTTGGTTGTCTCTATACAGCTACAAAATAATATTCCTTAAACCATGTCACTCCTACTTAGAACTCTACAGTGGCTCCTTACTGTCTCAGGATGAAATAGCAATGCCTCACATTGACATTTCAAACCCCTCACAATTCAAGTTCTGCTCACTTTTCTATATTTATTTCGTCTTGCTTCACTTTATGTGCTTTACAATCCTACTATACTGGACAGCTAGCTATTACCTATACTATACAACACTCCATCTCCCATCCCTGTGCATTTGCATAGGCTAATCTTCATGTGTGAAGTACACTGACTCCTCAAACTGATCTCTCAGGAATCCTACAATTTCTTCAAGCATCATTCTTGTTTTTTAAATTTAATTTAGTTTATTTTTTGGTTACATTTTGAGTTCTAAACTATTTCATTCCTTCCCCCCTACAATAGAGAAGGCCACCAACTGATACATATTTATAAATATATATGTAGCCATATGATGTGTACTTCTGTTTATCAATTCTTTTTCTGGAGGTGGATAGCCCCTTCCTTCATAGGTCCCTCATATTTGATTTGAATATTTAGAGTATTCAGAATAGCTTGGTTATGTACAATTATTCTTCAAACAATATTGCTTGTACTGCGTACATGTTCTCTTGGTTCTGTCCCCCTTCACTTTTTATTATTTCATGCAAGTGTTTCCATGTGTTTTTCCCCCTAAAATCAACCTGCTCATTGTTTCTTGCAGTATAGTAGAATTCCATCACAGTCACATACCAAAACTTGTTCAGTCATTCTGCAGTTGATGGGCATCCCCAGTACTTTGCCACCACATACAGCTGCTCTAAATATTTTAGTGTATATAGCTCCTTTGCCTTTTTCCCTGATCATCTTAGGAAACAGACTTAATAGTGATATTGCTGGATCAAAGGGTGTATACATTTGTTCCTTTTCTATAACTCTTTGGACATAATTATAGGTTGCTCTCCTAAATGGTTGGATTAGTTCATAGTTCCATCAAAAGTGTATTAATTTTTCCACAGCCCTTCCAACATTTATCATTTTCCCCTTCTATTATTTTAGATAATCTGATAGATATAAGATGACATCTCAAAGTTGTTTTAATCTGCATTTCTCTAATCAATAATGATTTAGCTTCAATATTCTTTCAATGCTCAACTCAGTTGCCATTTCTTACGTTAAGAGTTTCCTAATTCATCCAATTATTAGTGCTCATTCTCTCCTGAAATTGCTTTGTATTTGCTCATTATTTTTATTCATTGTGTATCTTTCTTCAACACCTGCCCAGGAAAATGTAAATTCTTTAAGAGCAGGAAAGGGACAGTTTCCTTTTGTGTTTGTATTCACCAGCATATAACATATCACCTGGAACATAGTATGTTCTTAATAAGCATTTTTTTTAAATTGAATAGAGTTTTAAAATTTTTCATCATTAATTCCATCTACTTTTTGGTGATACCTTTCAGATTTTATTGATTTCTTCTTATTAAAAACTCAAGTTATCTCTATCATATACTGTGTATTATTGTATAAATATCTGAGATCAAAAAATACTTTTCCTGATACTTCACTGATTTCCTTTCCCTTGAATTTCTTGTCTCATTTACCACTGTTATCCTTCTTTCTATGTGGACCTCAGGTCACAAGAACATATATTCAGATCTGGAATGGTAAACTTAGAGACTGTAAGTTCCTACACTCCCATTTTACTGATTTAGAAACTGAGACTCTGAAAAGTTAAGTCATTTTCCTGTGGTCAGACAAATTGCAAATGTCTGAACTCAAGTCATCAAACACTAATTCCAAAGTTATATCTAGTACAATATGGTTCTTTTTTTTGTTATCTGGGTTTACAGATTTATTTGGGAAGTATGGCTTCTTTATCCATTTTTTATCAAGTCATTAAGTCCAAAAGAAAATATATTCTTTCTAGTCTGCATGAGTCCATCATGTTGGCATCTTAAGCCATATTCCAAAAATAATCCTACATATATATATGTATATATACATATATATGTAGGTTTTTTTAGAATGTAAATGTAGGATATATATATATATATGATGTATATAAGATGTAAATATGTAAGGTAGACATATATATATACATATTTATATCCCATAAGTAGCTACCATTATACCTCCTAGATTCCTAGATTCCCTTTTTCCTTACAAAGAACCAGCTTTTAAATGGAAGAATATACTCAAATATCACCTGTACCCCAAAGTGTCCATATTCCTTCCATTTTGTAGGTAGAACATTCATAGTCATTCAAGACCCTTTCTATATTTCTTCTACTGTCCTCAAGTGAATCGTTAAAATGTAGTCATTGGAAAGTTTAATAAGTGTCAGTAGATTATCTTATTTCCTAGATGAATATTGTATGAATTCAACACATCTGATTGATTTAGTCAGATACCTTTATACCTTCTTGCACAGAATTACCCCTAAGAAACATGACTTCCTCCTGGTTTCTATAACGTGTCTTTGAATGTGCTAGATCTTGTTGATCCCCCTTGTTATTCTGAGAAGCATGGGATGCTTCTTTGTTCTCTGAACATGCAGATTGGAAAGCACTTCCTACTTACTATATAGTCCCAGTGATTTAAGGTTCCCTGTATTTTCTTTAATCCTGTATTACTTTCTTCCACACAGTTACCCCTTGGCTCTGGTTCCAATTGTCTGATTCAACTTAATTCAGTGAACATTTATTAATTACCTACAGCATGAAAGGCATTTCACTCTTGAGGTGTTTTATTTCCTATCTTCTTCCTTGGACTCTTTTTTCCAAACTCTCTAGTTACCTATGATACATGGGAGTACTTAAGTGCAAGATGAAGGGTACAGAATAGTGCTATCAAACTCAAGTAGAAAGTGATCTCTACTACCAGCATATTGATATAGAAAACTACAAATTAACAACTTCTCTGTTGTATTGTACTTTCATTTAATTTTTAAACATTTTCCTATTACATTTTAATCTGGTTTAGATCATACTGGGAAATTATACTGGTTGTAAGTTTGATACCTCTGGACTATAGACAATAATTGCTAGAGAAGTTGTGAAGCATGTGATCACTGCCATCTGGGTGGCAAATCCAGGGCATCTTTATGGAGCCCTTTGGATGATATTTAAACTGGAATAGGATTCATATGTGCAGAAAGATGGTGAGTTGAGATGTGGTGAGATATAAATATGAAGAAAACATGATCAGGGGATAATGAATAGGGTACATCTGAGTTCAACTGACAAGCAATTTTTAAGTGCATACCAGGTGTCAAGTACTGTGCTAAACACTGAGTATACAAAGACAAAAATTAAGACTGTCCATGCTTTCAATGAAGTTGCATTCTGGTATAGACAAATAACAATTACCTCAAAACTAAATAGCACTGAAGGGAAGAAAGGAATGGGAAAGTATGGACAACTCAGGGCACAACTCTTAATCTGAGCATTTGATGTGACTAGGAATTCTAAAAGATCAGAGTAAAGAAGGAGTCTATTTCAAGAATCAAAGAAAGCAAAGGGACTGAGGGAGGAAATGGAATGTCATCTATGGAGAATAAATAGACCAGTTTAGTTAAAATATAAAATGTAAAGAACATGAAGATGAATAATATACTATAAGTCTGGGAAAATGTGTGGACACCAGATTGTAAAAGGTATTAAATGCCAGAGAAACTTAAATTTTATCCCAGAAGAAATACGAAGCCACTGAAGCTGTTTAAACACTGAGAATGGTATGGCAGGCATGTAATTTAGGAATATCATTTTGGCAGCCGTATAGATGATGGATTGGGAAAGGTTACGACTGGAGGAAGAAGGATTTCATTAGAAAACTATTACTGTAGTCTAAATGAGAGGTAATGAGGACCTGAGTTGAGGTGGTAGCTGTAGGAGTACTAGAGAAAATCCATTAGACGGTGAATTCCTTGAAAGCAGGGACTCTTTGGGGTCTTTCTTTCTATCACAGATGCTTCATGCCCAGCAAATAGTATATGCTTAATAAATATTGTGGACTTCTCTTGAGAAAGGATACAAGAGATGTTGTAGAGGTAGAATCAACAATATAATAACTAATTTAATAAGTGAATCAATTATTAAAGACAATAATAACAATAACAAAAATAATAATAGCATTTGTCTAGCCCTTTTAGATTCATAGAGTGCTTTATAAATATTGTCATATTTTACCTTTACAACAACTCGGAGATTTAGGTGCTGCTATTATTATTATCTTCATTTTACAGACAAGAAAACTGAGGCAGAGAGGTTAAGTGACTTGTCCAGGGTCACAAAGCTAAGCAAATGTCTGAAGTCAGATTTTTAACTCAAGTCTTTCTGACTCCAGGTATAGCATTACATGTTGAGTTCTCATATCTGCATGTCTAAAAGGTATCCTTAACATAAATTAACACTATACCTGAGGCATTGATTATCAGATGTCAGTACCCTGGAATACAAAATTAGAAAGGTAGGTTGGGACTAGACGATAGAGAGTCTTGCCTACCAGGCTAACATATTTAAATTATTCTGATGATTCAAAAACTCAGTAGACTTTCTAAATCCTGAAGGTGAGATTTCAATCTAGCTAAAGTGATCTATAAGGCATTTTTTTTTTCCAGGGTAATGGAGGGAACAGTTATAATTGCCAACTTTTTTTTACGTTGTCTGGTATCAATGGAATATCCGTTATCTGCTTTGTAGAAATCATTTTATCCAATATACTGGATATTGGTATATTTGAACAAACCATGTAGTCTCATGATTGGAAATACCCATAGTACCAAGGACTCACTGGAGGCAACCATTTTAGTGAGCATTTTTATTTTTTTCTCTTTCTGGAAAAGTTTGTTTTGTTTAATTAGATCATTCCGTAGTGACAAGCTTTTCATCAATTTATAATTTTCAAATAAATGAATTTTGTGGGATGTAAATGTATTCAGCATTTTCTAATAATTCTTTTGGCCATTAATTTTGTGTTCCCATGTTCTACTCATTTTAATGGACAAAATTTGTTTTTTCTTTTTTCCTCTAATAAGCTGATAATATAAGTAGTCATTAATATAGAGTCAAATTTATTTATTTTCTAACATTCTTACCAGTTGTTCTTCATCCTTCCTTTGGTGGTCAAAAGACACAGGTCTGAGCCCTTTTAATAGGTGACAGATCTTCAAATGCACTGACAGAACTCCTGCTCCATCTAAGAGAAGCATGACCACAGTCTTTTAGGGATTATTTTTTACCATAATAACACATTAAATTCCCAAGAGTGATTTTAAAAAAAAAGCATTAATGAGACATTTCCTAATGGCACATTTATGTCCCTGATTATTTATATCAAAAAGAAAAAAAGAGGTGGAATTTACTATTAAAATTAGAAAATCAATAAGTTTATCTGCTCCAAATAGGTCCAAAATTAGAGGTTGCTAAAATTGGGGGAGTGGAGTAGAAGTTGAAACCTGAAAATGACACAATTTAAGAGAAAAAATATTTTTGAAGGCATTTGTGCTTTTAAAGTGTCATCTTGTAAAAGATACTTTACATGTCTGTAACAGGGTACATGGAATCTACTCACAAGCCTCAAGTCACCTGAAGAATTTATGTAGTTACTTATTGCTCCATTTTGGGTTTTTTAATGGAAATCAGAAAGGGCTGTAACTTTCTTCTGCCTTTCTTTCCTCTATAGGAATGGTCTCTTTTATTTTCTAAACTGTTTGTATGCTCCATGCTATAAATATTACTTAGCTCACATCAGAGTAAGTTCCAGAAGTTTCTGTACTGAGGGAATAATGGTGTTTTGGAATAGAAAGGTACCCAAATCAAAGTCATAACTTAGACTGTTAAAAACCCAACAAAATCATACTTTACAATAAAACAAAAAACCTTGAAAAAAACTTCCTTGAGAGAGTCTTGGGTTTTCCAGTGTAAAATAATGTAATATTTTAGCTGAATTCTTCTTAAAATGCTGATCCTTGACAGTGTTTATTTTAATATAGGGGCAACTGCTACTAATTTCTAACATAAATCTAAAAATATATAGTTTGCGTTATGATTAACTGGAAATCCTTCAGCAGGTAGAATACTATCTGTGAAGAAGATGAATTACAATAGATAAACCAGGTGTTTGTGCCCAAAAAGTTGTGAAATTTACATTCCGATCCATGATAAAGGATTACATTTCTAATTAGAGGAGCAAAATAAAAATGTTCAAGAAGACTGTAAATTATAATTGTCATTCAAGAAATATTTTGTACACATAATCATATAAACATAAAATTAAAGGTATGTGATATAATGGAGAAAGTTAAAAAATGTCAGTCAAGGTTTGACTTCTATTTCCAACTCTCCCACTGATTAGCCATGTGGTTGTATGCAGGTCATTGACTGGATCTGAACCTTAGTTTGTTGTTTATTAATTGTAGGAAATGTTGTCTTTCCAAAAACTTAGAAACCTCCAGCAACATTGGTTAGAAGGTTGAGGAAAAAAGCCATTTCCCCATGATTCTTTATTCAGACATGCACTGTAGATTGGTGACAATATGCTGAACCTTTTATTAAAGGTCATGGAGAAATTAAGAGTAAAAGCAGGGAAATATTTATAAGCCAATTCATGCATAATATCTTGGTCAGATGAATTATTAACTAGTCCAGAAGTAAATAGAGAAAGGAGGGAAGAGACTAGATTTTATTTGAATTGAAGGCCCTACTCTGGTGAATACTGACTCTATGTGAAAGGGAAAGTCCCAAGCTCTCAGTGCCCTGGGCATTTCTCTAGATTACGGAATATTTGCTAGTCAGTTCTGGTAAAGGGGGACCTTTTCAGTAGTCACTCCCTACACTTATGGGCTCATAGGTCCAGACAAGAAACAAACAAAACAAAAAAAGTCGCAAAGCCAATGGACATTCCTTTTTGTAGCGATCATCATTATGTTACATAGGTGTGGTATAGTAGAAAGATGGGCTCAGAGATAGGAAGACCTGGGATCAAATCCTAATTTAATTTTTAGTAGCTGTATGAACCTAAGCAAGTCATTTAGGTTCCACCTGCCCCTTTGCCCCTGGCCGGATATCTCTTGAAATGCTTATTTATAAAGTCATAGATAGTTGATGAATTTCTGATTGAGACGTTTCCCAAACTCAGAGTTCCCTGCAGATTTATCATAAACCTTGGTGTTGTTTTTATTATTATCAATCTAAAGCCTTTATTAGAAATTATGGATATAATTATATGATATGGACATCACTAAGGCTACTATTCTAAGTTCAGGTATCAAAGAGATAAAAATAACTGAACTGACACAAGCAAAGACTATAAAAGAATGTTTATTTATATGATCATATATATGATGATATATATGATCAAGGATATATAAGGAGAGTCCTGGAGAGCACCTGTTCTCCCCTTCTCTCCCTTTTCTCCAAATGAAACCCAGAATATCTGAGGTGACAAAGTGTCCAGTCACTACCTTCTCTGCCACATCCTCATGCTTTTATATAATTATTGAACTTTTAATAGTTATTTCACCAGTGCAAAACTTTTTTTGATATTCTTGAAAGAAAGAAATCTCTGTTCTCTATTTGGTAGCTACATGGCAGGACCAATGATTGAACTGTCACAAGGCTTACATTTCTAGCTGTCTCATAACCTATGAAATCCTATGTATACTATAGGACCGATTCACTCTTTTGTCACTCACACACACACACACACACACACATATATATATACACATACGTATATGTGTGTGCATATGTGCATATATATACATATATGTATACACATATATGTATATATATTAAAACATGCTCTGGAGATTGAAAAATAAACTCAGATCCATGTCTTGGCCCTAAATTTTCAAATTTATGGTACCATGCATTCCTTAGACATACCAAAGAAGAATCAGTCTAACATGTTTTAAATCTGGCATTTTTTTCTTCCTTTTTCCTTTTATCCACTCTATTATGTTAGGCTCAGTCTAAAGTTATCAATTTGGAAAACATGTTTTAAAGAGACAAATCAGGGGTAAAAAAGCTATTCCTCTCTAGCCCTCCAATCAGAGTTTTTGAAAGTTTTCAAGTTTTTCACCTAGATGAATGGTTCTTTACCTTGGGTCTGTGAACAGAGGTAGATAGACAGACAGACAGACAGACAGACAGACAGACAGACAGACAGACAGACAGATAGATAGATAGATAGATAGATAGATAGATAGATAGATAGATAGATAGATAGATAGATGGATGGATGGATGGATGGATGGATCTAGACAGGTAGATAATGAGGTAGATATATGAATGATAAACTATTTCAGAACAATTGATTTCCTTTGTAATCCTATGTATTTTAGTTTATTCATTTAAAATATTATTCTGAGAAGAGGTTCATAGGCTTCACAGAACTAGTATTGGGATACAGAAAGATAAAATAGTCTTGATCTAAATCAATAATGAGCAAGATATCCCTCAGATATATTGCCTTAGGAATTGTCTGTAATAAGAAATCTTAATACTTTGAAATTTTTCACATATTAAGAACTATATTATCTGCTTAAACTATCAGCATCATTATCATCATTGCACTTCTGAGAGAGTTTAAACTGTCATCTTTTTACTACTAGGGTGTTTCATTCATTGCATTATAATTCTGGTACCTAATGTAGTAGGCAGTTCTATATTTCTTGATTAATTGCTATATAAATGTTACCAAAGAACTTTGCATACAATAATACTATAATGCAAGTAGTAGTCATTTTATGTGTATACATTTGTGTTTATAAGCCTTTTCAATATTAACAGAGGGGCAGGGACCTTTGCATGTGTATGTGCGTACATGTCCTCCATATGTTAGATGTTGCTAATGCTCACTATATTTCATTTTGATATTGCATTCATTCTCTCCCCATTAGATCATCTTTTTAAGTAAAAATAGAAAGGGAAGTAGTTTAAGAAAATTCGTCAACATGTCAACTGCATCTGATGGCATATTCAATGTTTCATCCCCATAGACTTCCAATTCTACAAAGAATAAAGGGAGTTGTGTTTTCTTATCCCCTCTCCTGGTTAGGTATTATATTTAGAAAGTATCAGATTCAGTTTTTTATACTCATCTACAATGTAGCAGGCATTACACACACACACACACACACACTCACACACACACACATTTATGTATACACATATTTTTGTGTGTGAGTTTTCTGCTTACTTCCTGCTGCATCATTTCATGTATTTCCCATGTTTCCCTGAATTTAACTTATTTTTCATTTCTTCCATACCATAATACTCCATTACTGGAATATCATATAGTCATTTCTCAATGGATGGGATGAAGATTTGTTTCCATTGTTGCCTTTCCCTTATGAATTTAGCACTTATCAAAAAAAAGTGAACAAATGATGTCTACAACTGCTCTCATTTTCTTGGAAATGGGAGGAGGATAAGGGAACTGAAAACCTGGGCGCATAGTAGATCCCTAAATGTGTGACTCATTTAAAAAAAGCAGCTTTTCACGTCATATGTCCATGTTCTGCAATTTAATTGCATTCATTGCTTTAAAAATACAAACTGCATTTGTGGTTCTGGAAATATAAAAGGAGAGTCATCAGTTTCTATTTTTTGAAAAACAATTAGATGTAATTTTCTACATGGCATCAGGTCTCTGGATCCTGCTAATTTTATACAGTAGTCAACTATGCATACATGACCCCAAATGTTTCTTTTCAAGTTTGGCTTCATCTATATGGGTTGGGGAAGGACAATATCATCATCTTTTAAAGAAAAGGATGTTAGGCTAACACTATTCCATGCATATTATTTCAAAACAAACAGCAAATGATACGTGATTTCGAGTGGTGCTTATACAATTTCCATCTTCTTGATGCATTTTTTGTGTATTATAATGAGCCAGATCCATAATTTTTATAATGCTAAATTTGTACTCTCCCAATGAGAATTCACTGACAGTTTTAGCTTATGACTTCATAGGAAGAAAGAAATTTCACATTTTATTTTAATGAGAATATATTTATATTACGCATCCCTTCCCAATGAATAATTTTGTATTTGGATAATTTTAAAATTGGAAAATATCTGCTTCATATTTTTAAACTTCTGGCTGCTTACAATACTGTACATGAAATCAAAGTGGAAAGGCTGGGCATAAATTAGAAACAAAGCAGAATATGAGCTTGTCACAACTGATAGAAAATAAAACAGTGCGGGTTACATGCATACACATGTGTGAAAAATCATATACATACTATATATGTAGTTGACCATTTGAGAAAAACTATAAATCTTTTTACTGAAAAGTAATGTTAAATACCTTTCACATTGTTTATTCAGAATTACTCTTCAATAAAGATTTATATTTTAGTACTCTTTATACACAGACTACCCTCTAAACTCCTGTGGGCATGCATCTATCCTAAAAGACTTTAAAATCTTTGCATATTCAATTATATTGGCAGAGGAACTTCTCTATGCCAGTAAATTCACAGGTTCACTCCTCATCTTTATATATTCATCAACTTTCTACAGTGTATCTGAACTGAATATTAAAGCATGAATCAGGAAAATAGTTTCAAGAAGAAATTTAGAATTTCCTTAATACAGTATCCAACATGAAAGAAAACCAGGGATGAGAAGCCTATCCCAGGATTCGGAAATAGAAAAGAATGGAACTTTTAGATTGATTTTCATCTTTGGTCTTCAAACAGTGCCAGGAATAACATGATCCTATAGCGGAGAGTGAAGGAAATGACTATTAGATTTGAAGTCAAAGGACCTGAATTAAATCTTTTCTTTGCTTCTGACTACCTATATGACCTTGAATAAACCATTTAGCTTCTTCAAACCTCTTTATTTATTAAATGAGAAGTTTGGACTTGATCACCTTTCCCTGCCAGCTCTGAATCACAATTGGGAAATTGAAATGATCTGGATTGCACAGTCACCAAAGCTACTATTTTGACCAAATTATCCTCCGTTGTCCCTTCCCAATATCAGTCAAGCCACATAGGACAAATTCTCAATATCTATGCTATTTACTAACCCTTGAAAAATGTTAAAACTATTTTCTTCCTGAGATTTATAGTCATTAGAGATGTAAATATAGCGGAATATTGCAACATTGCTGGTGTAAGGCACTTTAATTGCATAGGTAATTAATACTTCCGTTGTTCTCCTCGTTATCATTTTGCTCCAGTTGAAATGCTTATTAGCAGACTGTTCTGTAGAAGACCCGGATATCATGTCATTACAACATTCAACACAAGGCACTCTTCAAGTGTGTGACACTAATTAAATTAAACCTCCGAATTACAAATAGGCTTCTTATAACTAATGACGAATGACCGTCTTCATGAGACAACATTTATTTCTTTATTCAAGAGTTATAAAGCCCTGCTTTTAGTATGTTGTATTAAATCACAAAGGAATCCATTAAGAAAGCTTTTATGTCTGTCTTTCCAAAGACAAAGAATATTAACAATTTTAGACTTTTCTGCAGACTAAGGGAGTTCTTTTTTTCTTTCTCTGATTATAATAACAAGTGGTTAGGAATTTTCATTCTCCAAATAACTGGGATCATCGCCAGCATCAAAGTTTCTTATTTGTGTTGTACCCCAGATTACTTGGGCAAATATTATCCTGAGGTTTGAACATCTAATATCTTTAGTGATGTCAATGAGTGAATCCAAAGATGCCTAACCTTTTGGAACTGATTTTGCTTTTTAGTGACTCAGATTCTCCCAATGCCTGAGATAGTCTGACCTCTAAACTCTCTCACTGCCCTAAGTACTAGGATTGACAATGGCCCATAGCACAAGTCCCATACAAATATGCCTGAGATGCCTTCAGGTAGTATAGTTACCTTTTCAGACCACCAGCATGCTCTATAAACTGATTATAACAAATATATTGAACAAGATAAGAGATATCATAAAAGAGTAAATGCATTTTCTAAAGTTTCTTGAATCAGTAATTTTAACACTAAGGAGATCTGACCTTGGCACTAGCAGCTATGCATCTCCCTGTCAGCAGGAGAAGTACTTAACCAGATTCTGCTTGAGAATGTTATTCATTGGAGCTTAATGATGATCATCCTTTAAAGAGAAAACAAAACTTTCCAATACTGTGTATGGAACCAAAGCTGGCTTTCAGTTAATGAATCCCCAAGTACATAATGCATTCCTGGATGAAAATGGAATAATGTATTCCCTGCCAGGTTCTGGCTGAATATCTGTTACATGCTTTGAGCTCTTTAGAGATAAACACCAAATGTTGCTTTTTGATTTTTTACCCTAGGGAAAATCATGAAGTATGTCAAATTGCTCTTTGGCCCTCTAGCTTCCCCTTTTGGTATCTTTTTCACCGCTGTTGTATACCATTCTCACACACTCTCATTTCTTCTATTTTTCTCTCACATTAACCTGTCAGGAATGAAAGCAAACTGATTAACTCCTTACATGGCATTTTTGTGGAGAAAGCACTGGTTTGGAATGTAGATACCATCTCACAAAATCTGAGACTGAATTCTAGCTCTGCTATCTGTGTGACTTAAGCAAGTCACTTTTCTTAGATCATCAGTTTTTTCATCTATATAATCAGGTAGTTTCAACTAGATACTCTTAAAAGTACTTTTTAATATAAAAAGAAGTTCATGGCTTTGGAGTCAGGGAATCTGGGTGCAGATCTTGGCTTTTAAATTTATTATCTGCAGGAGCAAATGACTTAACCTCTCCATGCCACATCTCTAAATGAGGAGTTTGAAGTAGATGAACTTTGAGTATACTTTTCATTCCAACTCTATTATCCTAAGAATTATGATATTTGTAAGTTAACGTGTCAATCTTCCTGCCAAAATAAATAAATAAATACGATTTTGATTTTCAAAGAGAAACTACACAGAACAATGTCTAACTCAAAGTAGATAATGAATTAATAAAATATTTGGGTAGAGGGTATTCATATCACTGAAAATGATCAATCATTAAAGAATTCATGCTGTGTTAGCTGCTGCTGATATTTTTCATTTACATATGGGACCATAAATATAATTATTGTTTTGATCATCGTTAAGTACTAGGGGAGAAAAGCTTTCATTATTTGCTCTATAAGTATGTAATTGTCAACAACTAAGAGAAATAGGTCAATATCCATTCCTTCAAATATTTATTAAGAACTCATTTCCTCTGTTCTTGGAGCTTTGAGAGAGGCAAATAAAAATAAAACAAAAACCCTTTCCCACTATAGCTTGTAGTCTGGTAATATCAGGGGAAAAACACATCTTAGGACAGACCTCAGAGGAAACTGTCTAACATTCTTTAGGTCATAAGAAAATTTAAATGTCTTTGCTGGGTACTTGGAAAGAAAATCATAATTTCTTTTCTCCTACTTGTTCATCTGCATTTAGTGATTTAAGTTAAAGGCAATCACTAACAACGGGAGGAGTTTTAAAGTTACTTTTCTAAAGTATATATGTACATTAAAGATTTAGAAATTGATTCTCAAGCCAAAATTAATATACCCAGTTATAGGGTCTGTGACTTCCAAATTACCTCTTTCTTCTATTAGGAAGAAAAAAAAAGCAGCAAGTTCCACCCCCATAGGTTAAAATTTTCATATTAGTTGTGTTCACTCAAAATAATGTATATTTTTTTTACTAGTTGTTGGTGAATAATAGTACTTTCTCTGAAACTATGTCATTTTGCCAGGGAACAGTACAGTTTCAGGCATTCTGACAGATTCAGATTTTTAAAAATTGAGGATAAAATGTAGGTAAGAAATGAGAAACCAGACATTTCAAGCTTGGAAGATTCTCCCATTTACTTGAAGGTGGCTAGGAAATTAGAAAACAGAGCATGTTATGTCAAACACAGGTTAACCATTATTTTTCACATTGATCAAGCAGCTAAGACCTAGAATTATACATACTTTAGCTTCAAAATTAGTTAATGGAGTAAGAAGTCTATTCCTATTGACTCACACTCAGAAACAATCTAGCACAACCAATGTTTCACTCTGTGGTTCTGTGGTGATGTTTAGAAACGTGGAGATCAGATACAGTACTAGAATAACAAAACATTACATTTCTATAAAAGATGTATGTCTTCAAAGTGCTTTCATACTGGCTCTCTCATGTGTTCAATCAGCTGCATTGAATTAGACCAGACAGATATTTTTCCTACCTGTCAGATGGGGAAATGAGACACAAACTGCTTAAGTGATTGGTTTCCAGTAGCTAAGTTTGTCAGTAGCCAAGGCAGGACTTGAACCAAGGGTTCCTAACATTGTAGTTAACTTTCTATTATGCTATAAGCTTACATTTCCAGGCGGAAAAGTTTCATACGTAGCTGAATCAGATTGCCAAAGGCATTTTGAACAATTCTAACTTTAGATAACATACTGTACAACACAGGCTCTCTTTATATCTTTGCCACAAATGCATCATGAATATGCCCCATATGGCTGTTAATTACACGACGTTGCTTCATTTGCGTAGATCAGCATACAGCTAATTTGCTAGGCTAGCTTTGCAGAAAGTCTTTCTGAGCCACCAAGACTACAACTCAAAAAAAAAAAAGTTGTAACTTCCCTCCTCCAATTAATTTGCATGGGTCATTAACTTCAAAGTCTAAAATGACTTAATTATACTGCAGTACTTTAAACACAAGCCAGGATCAATGACAACCTCTTGATTGGAGTCTGGAAGCTTATTTGAATAGCAATGTTACTTTCCTCCCTATGTCGTACTTTATGATTTTACCTCTGGTTATGCACCAAGAATACATGTAAGGTCTGTGCTATTGAATCTTCAGGTTATTGTGTTTCAGGGCACATGGAAAAATCGTAATAATATTCACACTATCTTATTGTATCACAAGTATAAGATCCCAATGAGGAAATGTAATAGTGATAAGGGATTCCAAGCAGTCATGTGAGGAAATTGCTTTATGATTTACCAAAGGATATATCAGTATGTGGGACTGGGAGGACTTGTTATAGCATGGGTTAAATGGAACATATAAACTTTCATCATTCTACTATGTGTCAAAATAAAGGTTTAATCAAAATGGAGAAATACCTTTGTGAGGTCATTTCATCCAGGTGGGTCATTTTACCAGTGACCCTTTTCTCAGACTCTGCAATGATTTGGGAGATATTTTTTTAAGTATCATCCTCATTATCTTCATCTGTAAAACAGGAATGACAAAATCCCTGACTTGGCATGGATGTTGCAAAGATAAAATGAGATCTTTTTGAAGTGCTTTACACATCCTAAAATGCTATATAAATTCCCATCTATTCTTATTGTTATTTTTCCAGTAAAGAGCCATAGACAACATGAGTGGAGTAAAGGGGAGAGATAGTATGGTATAATAAATAGGCATCCTAGGAGTCAGGAAAACCTGAATTCAAGTCCTGACACCTTTTGCCTGTGTAAACCTGGGCAAGTCATGAGATCTCTCAGTGCTCCAGTCAACTCTCTGAGACTGTAAGTTTCAGAGAAGGTGCCACCTTCATTGGTAGAGGAAATTTCTTCACCATGGAGCTCCATATAACAACTATTCACATAGCCTCTTCTTAAGATATTTATACACATATGCTTATAATATATGTAAATCGGCATGAATATGAGGTACGGAAATGCCAAGGGAAACATGACAAATTATACCAGAAAAGAAGAATAAATTCTTAGACTTGAAAAAGACCTTAGCTTAGGTAGTTCAGGCTCCCATTCAAAGCAAGGATCCCCTCTACAACATACCTCACAGATGGTTATCCAACATCCGCTTTCATACTTTCTGAGGAGAGCTTATCATTACTACCATTTTTAGACCTTGTCAATTGCTTAGAATGTCTCCTGCATGATGCCAAAATAAGTCCCATTTGGAACTTCTACTCTATAGAGTTATGCACACAAATCAGGGAACCCTCTCCCATGTGATAGCCCCTCATATATCTTAAACTAAACATGTGCTCATTAAGTCTCTTCTTCTCTGGGTTAATCAGTTCCAGTTCCTTCATGTGCTCTCAAAAACAGGGCTTTGAGATTTTTTACCACTCTATTCACCTTCCCTTGAATTCTTTCCAGTTTGCCAATGGCCTTTTTAAAATGTGGCAGCCAGAAATGAACACAAAACCTTAAATATGATCTGACCAGGGAAGATTACAGTGGGACTCTTGTCTTCCTTGTTATCAATCCTTTATTTCTATTAATGAAGCCTGAGATCAAATTAATAATTTTTTAGCAACCAAGTCACACTGCTGGTTCAAACTGAGCATACAACCTTAAGTCTTTATTTGTAGGAAGACTTTACTATCATAGATGTTTTCTCCCCAGCTTAAATTTATGCTCTCATTTTTTAACCTAAACATAAGACTTTATCTTTACTCTTAGTGAACATCAAATTATTAGATTTGACCTACCATTTCAAAGTGCAGAAATATCTTAAAATATTGATTCTGTCATCTAGTATGAGAGCTAGCTCTCCAATTTTGGTGACATCTGCATACCTGTGAATTGTTCCTTCTGCGTCTTTTTAGTAGTAGTAATAGTCCATATTTCTGTAACTCTTTAAGGTTTTTGATATTATTCCCTCATAACAACACTTTCATGAGGGTTGTTATCAGACTCACTTTACACATGAAGAGACTGATGCTGATGCATATTGGTAACTAAGTCAAGTTGATACAAATAAAAAGTGAAAGAAATGGGCTTCAAGCCTAGGTTGAGAACAACTCCAAGTCTATTATCTTTTTCAATATGTCATCTATCAAAGTTGTCGATTAAAGAAAAAAATTAATTGCAAATCAAGTGCATATACATTTTCGTTAGTCAACCTAGCCAGCCTTTCAAATTAGGAGCTTTTATTTTGAATTCAATAAAAATAGATGGAAATTCTAAAAGAAACAACAGTATTATTTCAATTTATCCAACACTTTAAGGTTAGCAATGTAAATTACCTTATTTTACCCTGACAATAGCCCCATGAAGTAGATGTTGTAAGAATCTACCCAATTTTACAGAGTAGGAAACTAAGGACCGGAGAAATCAGGTGGTTAGAAAACTCCAGAAATATAACAAGTAGGGTTTGTAATCAGTTAAGTTCTTGATTTCTACTTTTATGATTTCTGCTACATAACTTAGTCTCTCAGTTAAAGGACAGTAATTATGATATTGAAGGGGGCAAAGGAACTTTATGAGAGAAAGCAATTCAAATTGACTAGGGACCATCATTATTCCACAAGTGTAAAGATTCTGTATAAAGTGGGCTCTGTTTGATCAGAATAAAAAGGAAACATGACTAACACAGAACAGAACTGGGTAGGCCACGTTGGCCATTATCTTGCCTACCCAAGACTTGTTTTCTGCATAACTGTGCCTATGTAGCACAATGCCGGGTATGTGGTAACTACTTAATAAATCCTTCTTTCCTTCCTTTCTCCTTTCCACTTGCATTAATTCAGGAAGAATAAAAAACACAATAGAACTTAGCACCTAGGTAACAATAATAATTACTTAAAATAGAGTTTAAAGGATAGCACTCAGGGCTGACTTCTTCCTTGGCCCATCTTGCTCCCCACCCCTTATTTCTGCTATTTTTTCCTCTAATCTGTTCAACAAACGGTGGCTTTTGTGCCACTTGTTAGCACTGGACAGAGTTTGTGGTACTTGTGGCAGATATTAAAGTTCCTAATTTTGATTCTGGTTTTGGGTAGGTGCTATGTTCAAGTAGAGCAAGAGAAAGTCATAAACCAGTCCCAACGAGACCCAGGCATACAAGAGGCAAGACTATTGGGAAGCAGGGACCTATGTTAAAGAATTTTGTCAGCTATTCCAGAGAGATAGGGAATGAATAGACTTATTTAAGAAATTAAACATAGGGGAACCATTCACAAATTCCTGTGGGCTCTGGTGATACTCTGGTGGGCTCTTGGGCAACATACATAATCACAGTTTGAAATATATTCTTGTCAATGTTTTGCTAAAGCACCATTCTAGTCATCTGGGTTTCCTGAAAATGTCCTTCACCTACTGCCAGTGGAACCAAGATATATTACCTAGAATAAAAAATAATAAGGACTGTGTCCATAGTGTTGTTTCTCTAAGTACAATAGAGGGAGCAGCTCTTTTGGAGGAAAAAAAAAGAAAATGCGAATTTAACCCATATTTGTGAACTGAATCCCTGGTAGAGAATTTATTTTCCTAACAGTTTCACTGATGCCATAATAGACAGTGAAGTGTATAAAGGTGTATCATTGTGAAAAGTTATTTTACCAGGTAGGAAACTTGCAAGAGGATTTATATTTCAAAGTGACAGTGACCTAAAACTCACATCAAAAAATGTCTTGAAGAAAAAAGATTCCAAATGGTAACCTATAGAACAATATTGCTTAGAACCTTAGCCAACAAAATGACAGATTTTAAATGCCCAAAGCTTTTATTCTTCCGTGGGGCTCTGTTATATACAGCAAGTCCTTAGAAGAGTTCTATAGTATAGAAGAAACTAATTTGAAAGTAACTGAATTTTCTATCTTGGAAAGAAAAAAAAAAACCAGATTCTTCTATACTTCTCTTCCAGTCAATTTAAGCTTGTTAACACTGAGTAATAATAAATACTCTAACATAATTGAATAATAATATTGAATGCTAAAATATTTTCCTGAATGTTGGTGTTGCATAATAATGTTACCAACAAATACAGATATTAAAGTGGTATTTGTACATTAGCCAAGCTGAGCTTGTTCTTTGAGCTGCAAAACCATGAGTGATGTCTATTTTTACAATTAAGGAATTTTATGGAAAAATGACAGTTTTACATCATTTAAAACCTTATCAACCCCAATCCCTACTTTCCAAAATTAATGAAGGATTTTTTGTAAATGAAATATTGTTTTCTTAATAATACAAATATTCATTAGCTTTCAAAATAACTGCATTTAATATATTGACAAGATTATTTTCATTGTAAAAGTCCATATCAAATATACATACATATGTGCATGTGTGTGTGTGTGTATTTCTCTTTAAGTTCTTCCCCACCTTCTCTCAACTTTATTTGTAAGATTCAGTACCTCAAGACTCATAGAATCTCATAGCTTAAAGAACTCAGAGGCTATTTGCACTTCTGCATACATTAACAGGATTCCTTTTATACTACACTTGAAAAAAATAGCCATCCAGTCTCCATTTGAAGAATCCCAGTAATGAAGAATTCACTATTATACTTGGCCATACATTCTGCTTCTGGAGAGGTCTAAATATCAGGAAGTATTTTTTAAATCTGAGTCTGTGAAACCATCAGCCAGTGCTTCTCCTTGTGCCCTGTAGGTCTAAGCAAGACAGGCTGTCTTTTGCCTTTTCAGATTATCAGGTTCTTGAATATCATTATCATGCCCTCACAAAGTTCCCTCTTACCTAAATCAAATATCCTCAGTTCCTTCAAATGATGGTTTGCGGCATGGTTTCTATTCTTCTCAACATCCTACTCTCTTTTGTCTAGATTTGCTCAAGTTCACCAATCTGCTTCATAAAATGTAATCCCCAGAATTAATCATAGTTTTCCTAAAGTGGTCTGACTAGGTAAAATTCAATAGCACTGTAGCTTCCATATTGAATTGATGACTTTGAGTATCACATTTTACTTTTCATTTAAACTGAGCTAAAACTTGTGTTGGGCAGCCAAATATTCCCCATAATACACTTGTGTTGTTGATGTTTAATCAGAGGTTGCACAGAACTTAATATTTGCCCATTTGGATTTTCTTAGTCAATTAATTCCGTTTTATATTCTTTTTCTGTTTGTCAGGGTTCAGAATTTGCCATATAACATGCTCCTAGCATTTAATCAGTCAGCAAAGATTTATTAAACTTAATATGTGCCAAGAATTCTTTAGTATTCACCATATTTCTTGGTTTATCCCTACTAACTTGATGACATCTGAAAATTTGATAAACATGCCATTTATGCATTCTTTAAATTTACTCATAAAAATGCTGAACATAACAGGACAAAGGACAGAGCTCTGTGGCCTTCTTCTAGGTATCTTCTTCTGGAGTGAGATTTATCCACTCATCACCATTCTTTGATTCAAGTCCTTTAGTCAGTTCTAAATGCTATTAACTGAACTGTCAACTAGCCTACATCTGGCCAAGTTTTTGACCGGAATATTGGGAGACTCTGTCAAATGCCTCCTAAAATTCAGTTATACTGTATTTATAGAATTACCTTGATCAAACTATTTGGTAATTCTGTCATGAAAAGACATTAAGCTTTTATGGATGGCCTATTTTTAAAAAAGGTTTTAGTATGTCACAATAAGTTTTGTACATATTCCAGTCCCCTTCCACCTCCTACAACCCCATGAACCCTCCCTTGTGACAAAGGAATGTATGTATTTTTTCTGGATCAATATTTGTCATCATGATTATTCATTTTTCTTTGTTTTCGTGTTCTCTTCCTCCACCTGATTTGTAATCATTGTGTATCTTATTCCCCTGGATATTCTTACTTTATTTTCATCAGTTCATATACACCCCATGTTTCTCTGAATTTTTCATAATTGTAATTTTCTACTATAAATTTTTTTCCTTATAACAAATTTGATCAACCATTCCCCTTTGTGTTAGTACCCACTCTATACTTTTATTGCCACAAAAAAAACTTACTATGTACATTTATTGTTTTAAGTGGCTTTTGTTTTATGAGCCTTGTTTTTTACCTTTTGGGGGAGATACTCCCAATAAAAGAATCTCTAGATCAAAGGATATGATCAGTTAAATCACTTTTCTCACAGAACTCTTATTTTTCAGAATCATTGAACCAATTCACAACTACACCAACAACACACTAGTGTACTTGTTTAAGGAATGATTTATTCTTAAAGAATATGTGCAAGCTTGTACTGATTCTTTTCAAAGTGTTAATAAAGCCATCATATAAAATACATTCTAGGATTTTTCCAGGAACAAAAGACACAATTACTGGTAAATACAGTTAAAAGAATTCCCTTTCTTCTTCTTTTTTTGTGGAAATCATTAAAACTGTTGCCCATTCTCACTTTTCTACCATTTCTCCCCTTCTTCAGAATTTTCCCAAGATCATTGATAATTGCTTAGAAATCATATCTAAAAATTGTTTTAGGATCTTAGAATGTAATTAATCTGGGCCTAATAAATTAAAGTCACTGAAGGCAATTGGATTTTTTTTTACAATCTTAGAGGATCATAAATTCTAGAACAGTAAACTAAATAAGAGATTTCAGTCTTTTCATTTTACATCTAAGAAAACTGAGGTCCAGAGATACTGAACAACTTGTACAGAAATCATGTAAGTAATAAGCAATGTAGAGTCAAGATATAAACCAACAGTATCTAATTCAAAATAGCTGCTGCTATAGCAAAGCTGCCAGTTATATTGGGATTAAATTACCAGTTGATCATTTTTATTCTATAATACCTAGCCTGAAGATCATTCTATTTTTAAAATAGCTTATATTTCTAAGGACCTTTAAAGTCTGTAAAGAACATTACATGCATTTATCTTCATTGATCCTCATAACAATTCTGTGAAATAGCTTCTATTATTATACCTGTTTTGCAAATGGGGAAACAGAGTCTGAAAGAATAAGTAGATTGCCCAGAAAGAATAAGTAGATTGCCCAGAAACACAAAATTTTAAAGTGTCTTAGATGAGTGTGTTTTCCTGTCTTTATGACTCCTAGGGCACTGCTCTTTCTATCATCCCACCAATTTGAATCCTAAAGATCATTCTTGGTAGCATACAAAGATGTAAAATAGGAGGTGAATAATTTTGTCTTCTCTCCCTATGACTGTCCCAAATACGTTAAATGATAATTCTCTTGCTTTTATATTACCTTTGCTCCCAACATTTTTTTCCACTTTCATCAACAGCTACAGCTTGCTTTCTGGGCTTTTTCTTTGACATTTTTAAGGGACTGTGTCACTCTCTTGTATTTGCCCTGATTCTCATCCTTTTATCCAGCAATCCTTGCATGCATCAAATGCACCTGTTCTTTTAAAAACACAGGTAGATTTGGAATGAGGGAACCTAGACTTGAATCTTGGGTCAGCTATCAAAAACCCTGTGTTGCCATGGCCAGTCAATCCTCTTCTTTGAATATAGATTTCCTCATGTTTAAAGTGAAAATGTTGAACATAAATAATCTCTAAGAGCTATCCTGGTTTTTGGATCCTGTGGTGAGTTCCCTGAGCAGCGTCATGGATCTCCTTAGACAGTTCTCCCCTTTTCCTCCCCTTCAGAATGATTTATCTTGTTAGCATTTAGATAAAACCTTTACATCGCTTTTGATCAAGTTTCTCTTTTAAAATATGAGGTCATGGGGTACTACTATATATTCTCCAAATTCACTGACTTCTTTTATCCCCATGTCTGCCTCATGTATAGATAATGTATAAAATTATTCTCCATATATCCATATAATTGTCCTGCTTCTCTGAGTCTCCTACCCTTCTTCAGGGTTCCCAGATCTTACATGCTCATCATAACTCCCATCATTTTGTCTCATCTTTGAAGTGAAAATAAGATTGCAACCTTCTGACATTCTACTAAATACTTCTTTCCCAAAGTTTCTTCCTTATACATTGTTGTCCCTTCACCAAAATTTATAGTGTCACCCTACTATTTGGCCTCTCCCTTGAAGAGAAAGCTCCCTAGTGCTGCCAGTGAGCCTAATTTCCGGCTGAATAATACTTAAGAAAACAGGAGTTTAAACTCCATGTCCCTCTGTTTCTTCTATCATGACTTTCAATCCCTTACTATTGTTCCTCTTAGTACTGAAAGAAGTTCCTGAGAAAAAGTAGGTCATCTGGCCATTCTTTAATTAGCTCTCATAGTTAATTGTCTTACCGACTAGCAAATATTGAACACAGATAATCTGACAAAAGTTTTCCAAAATCCATTTAGCTTGAATCTCTAAACCACCTTAAGCAAAGACTCAGAAAAGAATTAGATGTTATATTTCAGGCAAAAGCTAGGAAGCAAGCAAGGTCTTTTGAGATATCAGTGATATTGGTTAGCTCACCAGGAACCTGAGGTGATCCTGTTAAAAGAGTTTTTCCAGATATAAATTGATGCAAAGTGAGGGAATAACAAGATATGTTTTGCAAAAGAAAAACAATTGTGATTTATACAATGACATGGAAGTATATATGTAGGTAGGGGTAGGAGTTAGGAATAAAAATGCAACTTAGTATTGTGTATCCCCAGTATTTTTCATGTAGCAAGTGCCTGACTCATAACTGTTCATCTCTTGACTTATATGCAGTGAGTTTAGAAGTGACTAATACATTTTTAATCAAACTGTCTTATGTTACAGTGTCAGATATGACAATTCATTGTCTATTTTTCATTTTCTTACTCTCCTCTCAGTTCTCAATTTCTAATTTTAAAGTTCCACAAAATCATACTCTTTAAATTTTTGTAAAATTTCTGACATCTTATGCCTATTTCCTCTACCCACCTTACCCACCCCCAACTTTTTTCAACCTCCAACAGGGTAAGCTATTATTATTCAGACCCTCAAAACTGTCCCCATCAATGACCTCCACTGTATCCACACAGCTTTCATTCTGAGATGTAGAATTAGTCCATACATTTAGAACTGAAAAAGATCTTAGAATTGAGCTAATCCAAGTTCCTCATTTTTAGATGAGGGAAAGTAAGGGATAGACAATTTAATAGCTTGCCTACGGCACACATTTCTGTATTTGGTGATGCAAAGTCTGTCTATTGTGTGCAATTATCAGAAGGATAATTAAATAAGTATATCATAAGTATAATTTAAAAAGTATAATTAAAGTTACACTTAGAATTGCTGATTTACTTCTGTTGAAGACTCAGGATTTAGCTGTTTATTGTTTTTTATTGTTGTTTTTCTGTTGCTGTTTAAAATAGCTAGAATGTGACAGAGCTGACAGCTTTGTGCACTGCCTTTGCCCCCATCTTTTAATGATTATTCTATATACATATTAATATTTCAGGAGTGAGTCAATATCTCAATCGCTTAATAACTTGAAGGTATATACTACTGCTCTGGGTTTTTTAACACCTCAGAGTGGAGAAACTGTTATATTTGAATGAATTTACTTGTTCAATATGTTTATGAAATCTCAAATGATTTAACATATTTCTAGAAAGTAGACTTTAGAATCCAGCTTTCTTAAAGTGATAAAGAATACAAAGTACATGATGCCTAATATTCTCTCACCCTTGAACGCATCGTTTTAGTCCAATGTTAATAAATCTAAAATTAAGGATATTGATGTCCTGCTGTTTAATCAGTTAAAAATCAATTAGGAATAAATACATTTGGAAATATATTGCAAAATAACATATTAGAATAGGCCCTAAAGTAGAAAATAAGCAGATATTGCTACTGCAGTGTGTTACTTTAAAGTGAATAGATTAAGATTTCTACAGTCCTTTGGATTTATAGTTATAGGAGCCTTTGCATATCTTTTATTTTTTTAGATCAAATATTCCACTAAAATGAAGCATTTTCCATTACAATTTTACATATAAATGAGGCGTCCTAACTGAAGTTGTATGGATTACTCTTTCTATCTTAAATACAGAGCTATTTTACCTTAATTACAGTCATTAATCAACTGCATCAGATAACACTGCAGTGAGAACATAGGTGGGAGCCAAAATGAAAAATGCTCTAGAGAAGATTTTGTTTAATATATCCTCAAAATGAGGAATACTGTTGTGCCTCCAAAAATACTATTTCTTACTTTTTTGTAAATATGCATGCATGTGACAGGCAAGCTATAAATCTTAAAAGCACATTTAGAATAATTGTATTTAAGAGGATATATTTAATAGACACTTAGCTGATGAGTGAGCTGTTTTATTTTCATTTGTAGAAATCAGTTGGAATTTTATATAAAAGAAAATGTTGAAGATAATTTTAAAAAGATGTATGTCTTGGTAGCTGCCTGTATTTTTTGCCCATATGAGGCCTATTGGATTCTTCATATATTTAAGGGCCCCTGTGGACATAGGTGAGTCCCCAGTATTTAGGGCCTGATTACATATTCTGGGGATTATTGACTTTTACTTCTCTGCTTTCCTCCTGCTGTAGGTCTTTAGCATTAGCATGGGTGAGAAAGGTTAGTGAATATAGCTGAAACTCTAAAACATCATTATTTCTGCATGTAAACAACTCTTACCAAAAAAAAAAAAAAAACCTACAAAACATTTGGTTCCAAAGGAGACTGAAATGCCAGGTCAAATTCAAACACCTGACTTTAAGAGAATGTGGTCTATCTCAGATCCTATTCAATAAAGTCTAGTTACTTAACTAATCAAAGAATTTTTAAAGGCAATTTGACCATGGGTATACGCACCAAGAACAGTGTTATAGAGAGGCTAGACCAGTGAAGTAGGCTTATCAGTGGATTTCTGCTGGTTATGATTCCTTATGTGACAGAATCAAAAGTCATCTCCATTTAATTATGGAAATGCTTCTTCAAGCTTCTTTTTTTTCCCCTTTCTGACTCAACAAAATTGCAGGCAGGAAATCTCATATATATATGTCTATGAATTTATTTAACCACATTCCTTGCTTCCTGAAACCAGACAGCTAGAAGGAAGACAAATTGAGGAAATGACAGTGGCACTTCCTTCAGACCTAGCAAGGTCCATTAGGCTTTTCATCTAACTTGCCCTAGAAACCTCTTAATGTCTTGTCATCCTCTATTAGAATGTGAGTTCCTTGAGAGCAGGGACTTCTGTTTGGCTTATCTAATTGTATTCCCAGCATTTAGCACAATGCTTCATATGTACCAAACACTCAATAAATGTTTTAATTCATTCATTTAGTTTTTTAAAAGTTTTTAATCTGGTCCTCAGACAAAACATACATTCTTTTGAAAGTCCTAAATCCCATTTTGATGTTCTATTAGGAGACAAGTTTTTTTCCAGTCTAATAGAATAGTACTTAATATTTCTTAATGTCTTGATTACTGTGATTGTAAAATAATAACACCTCCTATTAATATTATTATTGTTACAAGTATTTTCATGTGCTTCATCCTATTTGATCTTTACACTAGTATTGAGAGGCAGATATTAAGCATATTATTATCACTATTGAGAAGGTCTATAAGAAAAATTCAAATTACTTCACAGAATCTCAAAGTTGGAAAGGACCTTAGCTGTCATCTAATCAAACCCATACCTAAACAAGAATCCCTCGTACAATCTACCCAACAATCAGTTATCCAACATTTGCTTGGAGATTTCCAATGATAGGGTCTGGGAATGAGTCATTGCATTCACTTTTGAATAATTCTAAAGATTATGAATTTTTTCCACATGTAAAAGGTAAATTTGTAAAGCTTTTACAAATTTAGTGTAATGACTCCCTCAAAAATCTTCTCTGTAATTTTGAGGGGTCAAATATGATATTTATCAGCTGTGTGACTGTGAATGAATTTTAATCTCCCCTTGCATCAAGAAGACAAAATTCCATAGTTGGCAAGAACTTCAAAAGATATCTAGTCCAATCTTTGTCTTCCTTAAGTCTTCTCTTTTCCAGGCTAAACATCCTCAGAATGATCTTAAGGTCCATTATAATCTTAGCTACTCCTACCAGACACTGTTCAATTTAACAAAGCCCTTCTTATACTTTGGAACCCAGAACACAGTACTCCAGCTGTAGTGTGATTAGAGTAGAGTGTAGCAGCACTCTTGCTTTAATATTACAGTTCTTTCAATTCATCCCAAGATTATATTAGCTTTTCCGACTGCCCTGCCACCATTTCACTTATACACCAATGTGTTCTACATTGTTTTTTAAGAAGGACTATCATGAAGTCCTACCTCCTTAGCTTGTACTTGCTCATTTCATGTTTTTTTTTAATACAATTCTAAAACTTTACACCTAACACTAAATGTCATTTGATTCAACCCTATCCTGTCTAAGTCTTTTGGAACTTGTTCAGAGTCACACATTAGTAGAAACTTAGGTTTTAGCAAAGTACTTTAGGAGATATATCTTATTATTCCAATGCAGGGCGGAACTGGGATGTGCACTGGATGGATTCAGATCTAAAAGAATGGTTGAACTTCAAGAGTAGTTGATAATGGTTCAATGTTAAATGTAATCGTCCATTCATTCAACAAGTACATCTGAAGCAGTTGACAGGCATAGTGCTAGATTCAGGGGAAACAAAAACAAAATGCAACAACTGCTACCCTTGAGGAACTTTCATTATTTTACAAGGAAGCAACATGCACCAAAACTTTTAAATACAAATATAAACAAATATATAAAAAACAAATTTAGAAGGAAGCATTAGCAATCGGAAAGGATCAAGATAGGCTTGCCATAAGAGGTGGCAATTGTTCTGAATTTTTAAGAAGACTAGGAATTCTAAGAGAAAGAGGTAAGGAGGGATGGAGAATAGGTTATACAGAAGTGCACAGTATGGAGAGGGAATGTAATGTAGGAAGAATGACAAGAAGAGCAGTTTGATTGGTTTACAGACTGAATATTGTAGATGCTTGGAAAAGCATGTCCGATCTAAATTGTGAAGGACTTTAAAAGGTAAACTGAGGAGTTTACATTTTATACTAAATACTAGAGGGAATCACTGGCATTTCTTGAGTAGGATGGTAATGTAATCAGAGTAGTATTTTTCAAATAGCAGTATTCCAGAGGTTATATTTGAGAGGAAAAGAACGGATGAAGGGAGACCAATTTGGAGGCTGTCACAATTGTCCAGGAAAGAGGTGATGGAGTTTGGACATAAAGTGATAGTTGTATAAATGAAGAAAGAGGACAGTTTTTTAGAATTGTTAAGGAAGTACAATTGGTAAGATTGGTAACTTATTCAGAAATGTGTAGTTAAGGAGAGTGAAGAATCAAAAATGCCTCCGAGGTCTGAACCTGGTTGATTGGAAAAAAACATGGCACCCTGAAAAGAAATGAAAGAAATAGGGAAGGTCGGACAATGTAAGCATTTGGGGGGAGAGGGAATATAATGATTTGTGTTTGGGACATATTGTCTTTGAGATGTATACAGGAGCTATCCAACAGGTTTGAAATCAAACATTGAAACTTACCAAAAAACAGACCTAACCAGAAGATTTGTATACACACATATCTATATATACATACACACATGCACATATATACACACATGTATATACACATATATGTACATAGAAAGAATGTATATAAAAGTGTATGTATATAAAAATGTATATATGTGTATATGTGTACATACATATATGTATATACACACACACATATATATATCCCTCTGCATAGAAATGATAGTATTTAACACTATGTAAGTTGATGAGATAACCAAAATAGTATAGAAATTGACAAAAACATGACACAGGAGGAGATCAGAAGGATATGTGCTTGACTCTGTGCAATTTTCCATATGTTTATTAGCACTTCAGACCTGAGGATGATTTCACAAGTACAGTATTGGTGGAAAGTATTAGAGAATAGTTTTTCTTAAAAATAGTCAATATCTGGAGGGTTTACTGGACTACAAACTCATAGATCTCAGCATATCATCCTTTCACTCAAGAAAAGTCAGTGGCTCCCTGCTATTTCTCGGATCAAACAAAAAGTTCTTTGTTTGGCATTCCAATCTCTTCACAGTCTGATTACAACCTATTCTAGACTGAGTGTGTATTACTCCTCTTTGCACACTCGATTGGTTTAGACAGACTCGTCTTCTTGTACTTGTTTCTCATGCATGACTGATTCTCCTCAATTTGTGCCTCTGCCCATCCTGTCTCCTATGCCTGGAATTCATTTTTTCTCAACTCCACCTCCTGGAATTCCTTGTGTCCTTCAAAGCTCAGATCAAGTCAGCATCCAACATGAATTCTTTCCTGATCTTCTCCCCATTTCTATTGTCTCCCCCACAAAATTACTTTACATTTGTCTTAGAGATAAATAGGATGTGCATGTTGTCTTCACTGATCGAATTTAAACTCTTTGAGGGAGGAGGCTATTTTATTCTTGCCTGCATATCCCCAAGCTCTAACACCTTGCCTAAAACACGATAGGTGTTTAATAAATAACCTGTTGATTGACTGATGATACAAATAGTGTATGTGAGGAGGGTGTGGGGGGTGTTGACCCAAATGGTTTAGAATTGACCCTAATAAGATGAAATTTAATTAGAGTAAATGCAATACTATGCTTGGGATCAAAAAAGTCAGTTTTGCAATGGTGGAAGCATGGTTAGGAAAGAGGTTGAAAAGAATATAGCCCAGGGCTTTAAGTGAATTACAAACTGAATATGAATCATGAGTGTGATATGCCACTCAGCTATTCAAATAGGAATAAATCCACCTACTACACATCTCCACAAAATAGAAAGAGACATCTCATAAAACACTTTGCTAAAATCTAGATTTTTTACTCGTATGTGACCTTGGACAAGTTCCAAAACATCTTGACAGTGTAGGGCTGAATCAAATGGCATTTATTTTGGATAAATATAAAAATTTACATTTATTTTCACAGAAACATGAAAGCCTCCCAAATTCTTGTAATATGCTCCCAGAATGAAGCACAACCACAAGCAAAAAAAGTCTCAGTCCTTTGTTCTGCTTGATTAAATTACATCTAGTGAAGAACGTCTAAGAGATGGCAACCACAAGGAAAGGCAATGCCAAATGTCCTTCAACACTTTAATTGAAGCAAATAGGATTCTTTGCTTAGAAATAAAGAATCCAAAGAAGATAAGATGTTTTGAAGAACTCATGTACAAAAAGGACTAGAATTATTCTGTTTAATTATATGGGACAGAACTAATCACAATAGGTAGAATTTACAAAGAGGCAAATTTATGCTTGATGAACCAAACTTTCCTGACAAGTCTAGTTGTCCAAAAGTGGAATCTTCGTTAGATGTCTCCAAGCAGAGGCTAGATGACCACTTGTCAAATATATCACATTAAATTTGAATTTCCTTTTGCTGTGGATAGTACTAAATTTCAACTGAAATTCTTTAATTCTCATACTGGAACCAAAACTGAACTCAGGTCTTTTTCCTCCACTCAATCTGCTTTTCATTTCATTATGCCATACTATATTTTGAGTTTGCCAAGTAATATCATCCAATCTCTATGTATTCATTTATTATATAAGACTATGAAGGCTTACTTTATAAAATCAATTATAATAATATTCTTTGGGGAAAGAAGAAATATAACACCCCAAACTCTATTTTTTAAGAAAGAAAAAAAGTTAATGTGCTAATTCGCTTTAACCCACATGGGGTTTTGTTTGTTTGTTTGTTTAGCAGTTTTTTAATGGTTTTGGAAAGTTCAAAAAAAAGGCAATCAGCACTGTTGAAAGGAGAGTAACCAAGGTATCATTTAGGTCACTGTAGCAAGTCATGGTAATGCATTAAATAGTCCCCTAGTGTACTGAAAGTGTTGGTGTACCTTCCCAGAAGACAACTCACTCTTTTTAGTGTTAGCACACTTAGCTTAGACTTAGCTTGTGGTTAATGTTCTACTATCCATTGTATATGGCGAGATTTACTGATTCACATTTAGTAATATACGTGATTTGTGATTTGTTTTTCTACTATTTATCATGTATATTTTCAGTAGTATGCTGGTAAATATTTAACATCCAGCTCAAAAGGGGACTATATATATATATATATATATATATATACACATATGAAAATACATTTTAAAATTTAATCTGCATTATTAGCATTTTATCCATCATTTTCTTAATAAATTAAGACCATATTTATAGGATTTGATACTTATCAAGGTATAAATGCTCACATTGAAAATACAAGATATATATATAGATATATATATATAGATATGTATAAAACATAACAAGAAAATATAACAGTGTCTGAAGAGCTTTTTCAAGCTGATTATAGCCCATTTCTAGATACGTGTCTTTTAATACTTGTGAATATTGGCATACATGTGAAAAATGGACAGTCAAACTTAAGGAATCAAATTTCTATGCCCATTGAACAAAGAGAAGAGATAACTGTGCAATATTGAGATCAATATGATTGCTTCAATCTTATTAACACTAGGTTTTTAGATACTTAACTTACCAAGCACTGAAAAAATGGTAAAATTTTGACTACAGGAGATGCAATTAATTTGATTTGTTGTAGTTAATCTAGTTCATTCGTCAGAATGCATGGCCAACTAGAGTGAACCATAAATAAATGTCTTCATTTTCTAAAATTCTATGATCTCAAGCCAAAAATAAAATGAGTGTATGATCTTATACCCTAAATGGCTCATATTGAGTGATTTGAGGATCATATAGTCCTGCATATTTACTGTGTGCAATGAATGCTAGTTGTGGTAATGGTGGTAGTGATAGGTCAATCAATTTATTAAACACCTACTATGTATCAAGTGTTTTACTCTGAATTGGAGACCCAAAGAAAGGGAAAAAAAAAAAAAAAAACCAAACTTAGTCCCTTGCTATGGTATTGGCATAGCACACTGAGAGGAACAAGTCTTATGCCTGACCAGCAGGCTGTTCGTCCTCCTGTGGAGCTCATGAGTAAAAGAATGAGGCGGGAGAGCGGGTCATGAAGCAACTCCAATTTATTCAAGCAAGCATTCTGATTATATAGTCTCTGCCAGCCAGCCCAGTGAACCATGGTAACACACACAAACAAACCTGAAACTATAGTAATGAACATAAGCTGGAACTATAATAACAAACACAAACCAGGGGTGGGGCCATCCCTTCCAGGGCCATCTTGTTCACCCTTCCCTGCACCGGACTCAGTTTACCTGATGTCCATCAGTGTGGCGTCCCAGATGGCGTGGCGGTCAGTGCCTCTTACAGTCCCTGCTCTCAATGAGCTCACATTCCCATTGTTAACATTTATACAAAGCTTTCTGGTTAGGAAAGCACATTATATTTATTATCTTATGTGCAGATATCATGTTTTGTTTTGTTTTTGTTATTGTTGTTTTTAAGTCCTTTCTTCTCTAATGTCTTAGCCTTAGGAATGTAGAATAATTTGGATTCAAATGACAAAAGGTAGTTGGCCTTATTTTTATTTCCTTGCTTGGAGCTCTACTCAACATGGTTAATATTTTTTAAATGGTTAAAAATAAGAAGCAAAGTCAACTGTCACATAATACTTTCATCTTCCTGTCCTCATACACTGTCCAAGGTGGCACCTTACTCCCTCTAACCCTCCCCCTTTCCCCACCTGACATTATTCAAATATTACTTTTACTTTCACTATGGAAAATCCCATGTATAAAAGAATAGACTAGTCAATGTTTTGTTTATAAAAATTCTACTTGAAACAAGTATGCGTAGAGGGAAAATGAAAGGTTGGAGCAGAAATTATTAGGTTTCATTGGAGTTTAAGAAAAGGTAGAAATCATGACCTTATATAACCAATAGAATAAATAGGCACTTGTTCAAGGAGATAAAGAGGGAGACATTTTTCTTAAATGTGTTAATATACATACACAAAATCTCCAAGAATTTAAGTACATAAAGGAAAAGTTCACTTATTACAAGGAGAAAGAGAGCACAAAACTATACTACTTAGGGACTACAAAGTATTTCCACCAGACATAGACATAGAATATGCATATACATGCACACACACATATATGTGTTTGTATGCATATATACATATCTGCATGTATAGATACATGTATGGATGGATGTGTGTATACATATATAATAAAGAGGTAAATAAAAAAGTTAAGGATCAAGATTGAATTTTAGAAAAAAATAGATATTTTAGATGTCTGGTAATTATTGAACAGAAAGAGAAAATAATACAAATTATTCTCAACTGTTCATGGTAACTTTAAAAAAATTACTCTGGGGGCAAAAATCTCTAGTGAAAATCCAGAAGAATTAATACAATCTTTATTCATTATAATTCAATGAAATTCAAATCAATAATGAGATTCTGGGTAAAGGATTCTTTTCATCAAAGCAAATAACAACAATGTATCAATCAAGTCAGTTTTGGACGTAGAAAAAAGGTAGTTCTTAGGGGAAAATGCATATTTCTAAACATCTTCATTAGCTAAATATAAAAAGAACAAGTCAATTAATTGAACACATAACCAAAAAACCTAGAAACTTAACCAATCAAAACAACCCCAATAAACACAGAAATAAGTATCTAGTAAACCAAAGAGATTAACACAATTGACAACACATTAATTCAATCGGAATTTGTTAAACACTTAAAATGAAAACTTTAAAAAAAAAGTAAAATATATAACTTGTCAATAAGAAAATATGAAGAAAAAAATTTAAAGAAGTATATGAAGTCATTCTGTCCAATTATATACCAGAAAATTTGATTGCTTAAATGAAATTTATGTATATTAATAAAAATTCAAAATGTCAAGACTAATTTTTAAAAATGAGAAAATTTAAATAACACAATCTCAAAATAATAAATTTAAAGAAAAGCTAAAAGTGAACATAGAAAAAAAATAAAGGAACCAGATAGATTTGCAAGTGATTTTTTCAAATGTTCAAAGAACAAGTAATTCAGTATTATATTAATGTAATGATTTAGAGAGGAAAAGAAAGGATTCTACCATTTTTCTTCTGTGACAGAAGATTCCTGTTAATACCTAAACCAGGTACAGGCAAACACACACACATATAAATACACATATACATACACGTATGTATGTATATGTATATATAAATGATTTTTTTGTGTGTGAAGCATTGATTAAAATGCTAACAAAGACATTACTGTAATTTGTCAAAAAATTATACATTATGACTAGAGTTCATTTATATGACAATTACAGGGTTGGCTTATTAATGTGAAAAATATAGGTAGTCATGATCATGCTATTATGTAAATAAATGCAGAAAACATCTTTGCTAAAATACTAACTTTTCCGTTAATAGTTTTAGAAAAACCATTAAAACAGACCTTTATTTAATATGTTAAATAATTTCTATATAAATCTAAGAGTTAGTATTAGTTGAATATAATTATTCAATTATAATTAATTGAACTATATTTCAGGTATATACTTGAACCTTTCCCTATAACTGGAATAAAGGAAAATTGACCATTCTTACTATTGTTACTGTTCTGATATAGTTCTTGAAATGCTAGCTATAGTAATAAGATAAAAAGAAATTAAGGGAACAAGAATAGGTCAGGAGAAGACAAATTTATTATCTTTTAAAATTATATGATCTACTTAACTCTAGAGATTCAACTAAACTTAACTGAAAAAAAAATACAATTTCAGCAAACCATCAGAATATAAAACAAAACCACACAAATCATGAGGCTTTGTGATTATTACCCAGAAATATCCTAAAAAAAAAAAGATTAAAAAAAAACAACAGAGCAGGAAGATATAGGGAAATCCTATTCAAAAAATTAATGATGTAAAAAAAAAAGAATTTAAGAGGTTACAAAATAAATATGGGAACTGCATGAAAATGACAAAATATACTCTTCAAAAATAAAAAGATCTAAAAAGTCAATAAATATTCATTGTCTATAGGTAGGTAAAGATAATATTATAAAAATAATATAGAATCTAAATTAATTTATTCAGTGTCATACCAATCTACCAATGTATTACTTAAATAGAACTAGAAGAAAAGGTGACAATATTCTTACAAAGGACCAAAATGTCAAGAATCTCAAGGGTGATACTGAAAAAAAAGAGGAAGGAAAGAAGCCTGAAAATACTACTCTGATATTATACTTCCCCAAAAAATCATCAAAATAATTTCATTCTGAAGTAGAAAAGATAATCAATAGAACAAAGTGGTATAAAACACAGAAAAATTGTTTGTTTTTGGTTGAGGGGAGTTGTTTTTATTTTTGTTTGTAGTAGCATAGTCTTTGATAAATTCAAAGACTCCCAACGAGTATATGTTCACTTTTCAACAACCATGAATGATCAAACTGGAAAGTAGTTTTCCAGAAGCTATATTTAGATGAATATTTCATACTATATATCACAATGAGCTCCAAATAGATATATGCCCTATAGATAAAAGGTCACATTTAGAACAAATTAGAGTACCATATGAGGAACTATCTTCTGTAAATGTCAGCTGGGGAAAACTTCTTAACCAAACAAGAAATAAAAAGTATCACAGGAAGTAAAATTGATAATATTGAATATACACAATTAAAAAAAAATTGGACAAACAAAATCAATGCCACTAAAATTAGAAGAGAAAAAATTAATTAGAAAATAATTTTTGTAGAAGTTTCTCTGTTAAAAGCCTGATATCCAGTATATATGTAAGGAATTGTTTCACATATACCAGAGCAAGATCCCCTTTTTCAATATATGTCCAAAGGGTATGAATATGCAGTTTTCAAAAGAAGATCAAACTCTTAACCATCATATGAAAAAAATACTCTACTTCATTAATAATAAGAAAAAATCAATTCAAATGACTCTAAGGTTGGATCTCAAATCAATCAGATTGACCAAGAGGAAATAAAAAGAAAGCATGATTCTTGTTGCTCCATAATTTAAGTCCTGGCCAATACTGCATGACCCCAGTTGGGGTTTTCTTGGCAAATATATTGAAGCAGTTTGCCATTTCCTTCTCCAGCTTATTTTACAGATGAAGAAACAGAGTTAAGTGACTTACTACAGTTTACACAGCAACTAAGTATCTGAACTCAGATTTAAATAATAATTATTAGGGGAAGTATGAGACACATGCTATTGCATTGTTGATAGAGCTGCGAATTGGTCCAAGTATTTCAGAAACAAATTTGCAACTAATAAATGGTGCAGATTCTTTGACTCACTTTTACCACTAGCAGGTATATACCCAAAAGTTATAAAAGAATGAGGTGAAAGAATAATTTACACAGTGATTATAACATTATAAAGAAAAAGTAATTTTGCAAATCTTAAGAACTCTGATTAGGACCAACTAAAACTCCTCCCTTCTTGACACATAGATGATAGATTGAGGTAGATAGAGGTGAAAAAATATCATACATATATGTTTAGATATAGTTAATATGTGACTTTGTTTTGCCTTATTAAACACATTTGTTACAAAGGAAAGATCTGTTGTTTTTACATGATTTTTTTTTTTTGGAAGAGATTGGGATTGAAGGGAGAGAGATTAGTGATAGTGATGCAGGAAAAAAATGGAAGAAAAGAGTTGATGAAGCATTTAAAGAAAATAGAGCTTAAGAGATCAAAAAAAGGTTTGGCAGATAGTTTGTAACTAATTTCTGAAATGAGTACACACTTTTAGCAAATGTATTGTACATCATGAAATTTCATATAGTGTCCTTTTTTCTTATTCTTTTTTGTATGTGAAAATGCATATTTGTTTGTATCTGACAAGTTCGGGATAATAATTTTAAAAGAACAAACTTCCTACAGTAGATCTTTAGGCTTCTTTTTCTGTTAGAGAACTTGCCTGGTCACTCCATCATCCCTAGTTTTGTCTTGATTTCAATTAACTCTTAGTCACATTCCCCCACCCTTTTAGTGGCCTTAGTATCAAATTTCTTTGCAAAAAATGCAATTTCTCAGCAATCAGTGCACAATATAGATCAATTTTATGCACTTCAAGCCCATTTTATGTATCCTTAAATGTATCTTTAAAGAAGTGGTATTTTTTCACCATTTAGGATATGGTCTTTTTCTATTGTCTTTGATATGCATCTCACTCCTAGTAGAACCTGGACCAAGAACTGTTCCTCTGATTTCTGTGATCTTCACTGAGAACAGCCATCAAATAATAAATATTGTTATTGTGAAAGTACATTAGTTAAAGTTGTGAAAGGCTCATTCTTCTTTATGGAAATCATTCAATCTGCTTTTCTTTATTTTAAAAAATATTTTTATAAGTGATATCATAAAAAAAAAAATCAGTATGTCGTTTCCTGTCTTCCAAGTTAGACATTGAAATACTTTCAAGAAATAGAAAATACCATATTTATAGTTTATATTCATTAAAATGTGCATCGATGATGTACTTTTTGATGCTAAAATCACTTAAATGCCATGGAAAATTTTTTGTAAGTACTTTTTAAATTTAATAGTCTAGCATTAGAGGGAAAGCTATTCTGCTCACTTTATAATAACTGTAGTAGACATTGTTATATTTTAAAACTTGTGTTTAAAAACTATTCTTACATTTAATTGTTTGACATTGTATTTTACTCAAATATAAATTGGCTTTGCAGAAGCATAGTTTAATGGATGGCTTTCCAGTGAATGACTATTAACTACAAATTTTCAGACCAATCTCTTCAATAATAATCTCATTTGTATGCTAATCATATTTCTTAATCCATTGTTTATTTGTTTTCCCAAACAACAGTAAACTCTATTGAAAATGTAATGGTCTAATTCCAAGTCTGCATTTATCTTGTCTTTAATCTTCTCCTCTCAATCAATCAAATAAATGATTTACTTTTTCAAATGGAAGAATGGATGTGTAACTTTCATTAAACAAACCTTCCTTTGCTAAAGCACAGAAATGTTAGGATAAAGATACATCTGACTTTCAATTCCCTATATCTTTTCATAATAGACCCAAGTACTAAAACTTTCTTAAAAAAGCATGTTGAATAAGAAAAATTAGTTTAAATGGAAAGTAACCCTTTTAGAAGACATTCAACCCTATATAGGGTACCCAAATTCTTAAATGTTTGATTCAGCTTTAAACGTGTCTCCTGTCACCGGCCTTTGGCTACTTGATAATCGGATTCCTGTATTCTCTCACTCACTTCTGATCCTTTGACCAGGATCTTATCATTCTTGGCCCTGCTACAAAAGCTGGTGCAGCCTATAAATGGGACAGTCTGTGATGGTAGTGGAGAATAGTGCAAAAATAATTCAGAAATTCTGTGTCCTTTGTTTTTTATAGCTACAAATATTTACCTTCCAGTTTTGTTTTTACTTATTCAATTACTGACAATATATTATGGCAAAGTTATTTGAATATTTTTTAATACTTTTGGAGAGATTCTTAGTTAGCAGAGCAAGTTTGGGCAGATAAACCCCTTTGGAATTCTCAGGTTCTCTGTAATGATAGAAACTAGTACAACTCCTCAGGGACTCTTAGAGCCTTCTGAGAATTTCTCAAAAATCCTTTATCAACAGTCAGGAGGATCATCACCTTCTGTAGACTCCCAGCTGTCCTATCCTTTGGATGCCACCTTTGGTTCCATCTTTGGAATCTCCCTTTGTGGCAGGAGGACCCTTTTCTCTTGGAAACTGTCTTCAGCTTGCTACTTGACAAGCAATCTGCAGCCTTTCACTCTCACTGGTCTTTGGAAGGCACTGCTGGCTCTTAATTAGGCAGGCTGTGTCACCTGCCCTGAACTCTAGAACCTCTTCCAGTAGCTCTGGCCTTGTTACAATGAGTAAAGTGACTACAAAGGAAAGGGCTAGTTAGTCCAAAGGGGGAAAAAAGCAATGGCTTGACATGAGATGAGATACGGGGAGAAAAGCAATGGCTTGACATGAGATGAGATACTTCTGTTCTTTGTGATGCCATTGACTGTAAGCATTTAATCTCACTCTTAATCTGTAAATTTCTCTGTAATCTTACTTTCTTAATCAGTAAATGGGATAAATCTCAGCCTGTTGACTTATGGGAGAAGACTGGAAACTAAAGACCTAATATCATCATTTTAGCAAGCTTCTTATCTGTAATTTAATAATAGAACTGTGTTTTCTTCTATTCCAGGAATTCATTCATTCATTCATTAAATGCATGTGCAGTGAATACCATCTGTGTTCAGAGCACTGTAGGAAGAAAAAAATCAGTACTGACTGTTTTATTTGGAAAGGGAGGCAAATTCTCTAACCTAGAGGTAGCCTTAAATATGCACTATAAAATCACACACCCCTACCCAGAAATATTTCATATACTAGCTTGCTACCATACTTGAAATTTTCACTCATAGTCACTCCACTGGGCTGTCATTGTATCCAGAAAGTCTTTATTAAAATACAACATATTATCTGGCAGGGATGACACATTAGTCATTTGATAACTAGTCACATTAACAGAAATTTATTTTGTTTTCAAGATAACTTTATGGATTCCAGGGAGCTGAAAGGACATTAATAAATTTAAAATAAAGGGACTGATAATATGAAAGGTTGGGCATGGAGGGCTTTTTTAATGCAAACTTAGAAAATTTTGGATACCAATTGTCCAATACAAAGACATACAAAGACAAAGCACAAACATGAGAATAAAACCAACTTTACTACAATATGAGGCCTCATTCTTGTCTGTAAAAATAGAAGGTTTTACTAAAACTTGACTAAACCTTGAAGATCCAGGTGGGTATAGTGGTAGAAACAAGTGATGTCTGCTGGATCCCTTGGTGGAATTAGGAGAATCCCACTGGGGCTCTAGAAAGGATAGGTACCACTCTTCCCCATCCCCTGTTAATTGTAGTGAATCTATCTGAATCAAGCAGGGTCAGGTCTAAAGGGAATGGGAACGGAGGAGCTTGGACCTGAGGTCTCATGTTGACTAATGCTAATGGAAAAGGGAGGAAAGTGGGAATTATTGTTAGTTGATATTCAAAGTACCAGGAAAGAAGTTTTAAATGTGTTACTGCTATTCTATTCTGCCAGGGTGACTTCCTGGTTTCTGATCTTCCCTTAGGGCTTATGTAGTAATTGGGATATAGTGGCTACTACTAGGGTCATTACAAATGTCACCTAGAGAATACTCAGCTTGAAGCATGAGGCCAACGGAACAAAGTGCAGATGCTTTTAAATGAGACAAGAAAAAGAATTTAGTGAAACAGTAAACACTTGGGGGATTTTCCACTGATTTGGATCTTCCAAGCCACTATTCCCCCCATTAGTGCTGGTAAATGAGTTGACTGTACTACTCACTTAATGGTGCAGAGAATCACACACCTAGGGAGAGTAACAATTTATGCTCCGTGGTAGAGAATGCTGATTTCATTTGCTTTGTCCCCTATGTGCCTCATAAGGAAAACAGGAGAGCAAAGCATTCCTTTAGCATGAGAAAACTCTTGTTTGGAAGGCTGTAAACTAATGATTTTAATACTTTGCCTTGGTCTGCAGTAAGCAGAATACCTCTCTCTCATGTTTTCTTGGAATCTTGAATCTCACATTATGCAATTTCATTGTGGGAGAAGGTTATGAACTTACCTGAATTTGTTATATTAAGTTGCCCACAGTCAATTATTCAGATAAAAATCACTTGATTATAAAGTTGGCAATGAAACTGGTCTCATGTGATTTTAAGATATACCAAATTTCAGTTGTCCTTCAAAATAATGCTAGAGCTTTATTTCCATTTAAATGCAATCTTTTTTTCACCCAGAAAGCAATTCAGAACAGTGTAACAATGAAATCACAGGTTGTTTTTTTGTGGGTTTTTTTTTTAAACTTGATCTGTTGAATCTGAATATACATAAATATAACAGTAAAGGGTGTCTTTTCCATAGCACCCTTCCCAAAAGGTGGTCAGCATGTATTAAGCTTGTAAAGGGCTCCACAAGGACTTTAAACCTAACATAAGGAATTTCTCTACGGGGATACTTCTTCAGAATGAGGATTGTTAAACACCAAAATGGCTTACTGAAGTTTCAAAATCCCCTTCCCTGGAGCCTTTTAAGAGTAGAACAGATGTCCAGGATGGTTTGAGCACAGTATACAAGTACAGTAGATTCTTATTTTCCCTCCTAGCTCTTGGATTTTCCTAAACACCTATTTCAAATACAGAGAAGTAAAAGATCCAGCACCAGGTAGATTCTCTTTAAGAATTCTTTTATTCTTTAAAGAAGAAAGTAATACAAGGTTAGAGTATTTGTACATTTTGAAGTTGTTAATTGCATTTTTGTGTTTTCAAATATTATCAAATATGGTACTTTTGATGAGATGGGAATCAAATCTATAATTGTAATGGTGTGGAGAATTCAGAGCATAGAAATTCTCTCCAAAAATGAAAATTAATAACATTTAAAATATGCAGTCTGAAAGAGTTCCCTAAGTACACTGAGAGGTTATGTTTCTTGTGTAGGTTTACACAGCTAGTGTGCTTCAAAGGCAAGATTTGAACCCAGATCTTCTTAACTCCAGGGTTATCATTCCATCCACTACATCTTACTCTCTCGTAAGGCACTTTATTATTTGTATTGATACATATTAACTGCATTAGAAACTTAATTTCATCAATCCACTTTTCGTTTCCTTTATGTAAATTCCTTATTTTTTTTTTCTGTTTAAAGCCTTGTTCTATCTAATAAGAAAATCTCAGCTGACACCATAGGATGTGAATAAAGATAGGATGTTATCTCTAAAGTAATACATTTATAGGGATACTTTGCCATCTTTTTAGGCTAATTGCTCATGACACCAACCTTTAAAAATATATTATTAAATGTCTCGACAGTAGAGCATCTCATTGTTTGTATTGTACTCAATTATCCAAAAGGACACAGAATAATTATTGTGGTCTAACATTTTATTTTTTAGCTCTATTAATCCTGAAACAATAAATGAGCATAAGTAGTGGTGCAGTTGAAAAGTTCAACCAATCGTTGCACATAAGAGATTCACATTCCAGATTTTCTACTGATTTCTTGGGTTAACTAGTCAAGGAGGACCTTATTCTTATCTGCAAAATTAAATGGTTTGACTTCCAAGGTTCAATCTAGGTATTATTTTTTGGTGCTATTGTGTCCACAGTGGTAATTAAGAACCTTCTCTTTTGAAATCACCTACACCAGAGATGTCAAACTCACCCCCATCAGCAAAATACCCAAGAAGCACTAACCAGATCAAAATATAATCTGGAATGTTTACATTCCAAATACAACGCAACATAGATAATATTAATTTGTGGTTTTCTAAGTTAATATGTGGCATATGGATATCCGTTTTTATCTGAGTTTAATCACTGACATACATTCTCCTCTCTTTTTCCTTTCCCAGAGAAAATCTTGCCTCAAAGCCGTCCTTGATACTTTTATTCCCCAGTTCCACACTTTATATCACCTCAATATCATTCCCACCCTCTCTTCCTTTTTTCCATTTTCTGAGCAAGAGGTATCCCTCTTCCTTGTAAAAATCATGTAAGAAACATGACCATATAATTCCACTTTCAGCCAAAACTTTCAGCAGTTAGTCCTTTGATTGTCCCCTTTCTCCCTTTCATTGCCAACCTGCACTTATCCACTCATTCCTTCTCTGATCCCTGTAAATATGCTCAGAACTCCCTCAACCTTAAAAACAATAATAAAAGCAACGCAATGCCCTTTGTGGTATATCTCCTCGAGGGATTACCATCGATGCCTTCTCCCTTTAATAGCCAGACTTCTGGGGATAAAATGTACCCTATACTAGTTGCTTCCACTTTTCCCCCTCCTGAACGGGATTTATCGGGGCCATTCACCCCGAGCCGACAGGTTTACCTGACCAGCAGGGCCTGTCGACCCTGAAGGAGCTCGCTGTGAGTAACGATGAGGCAGGAGGCAAAGATGTAAGGCAACTCCGTTTATTCAAACTAGCTCAGGCACTTATATAGTATCATGTATGCCTTAGTTACGTAAGCAGCACAAGCAAGATTAAACTAGTTTAAGCAAGTTTTGCTACTGCTTTCCAGCCACGTTTCAGGAAGTATCTGGTGGTGAACAGGGGCGGAACCCTTCCTCCCAGCGCCATCTTGTTCATGCCTTACCAATCTCTCCTCAGATTACCTGAGCCGTGATTGGTGTACGCTGTCCAAGAGAGCTGAGGGTTGGCAATTCCCTTACACCCTCCTACTCAGATCTCAATGCTTCCACTTTCTCCCTTCTATCTCAGTTCTCAACTTCTTAACAAATAAAGCTTGCTACCCCATCTTTCAATTGAACTCATTTCATGTTCTTCAGTGATCTCTTTATCACAAAATCCAGTGACCCTTTCTAAGTCTTCATACCTCTTTGCATCTAAAGCACTTGACCCTGTTGACTCTTCTTTACTAGATATTTACTCCTTACTCTTTGGGTTTTTTGTCATGGAACGGTGTTGTGGTTCTCTTCTTAGTTGGCTGAAAAATCCTTCTAGATTCCACAGGATCAGCATATCTTGGTGTCCCTATGCATGTTTTCCCATCAGAGTTTTGTCTTAAGTCCCTTCTCCTCTCTCTATACTCTCTGCTCTGGCCATCTCATCCTATCCCAGGAATTTAACTGTAATCTAAATATAAGTGATTCAAATCCTGTTGCAATCCTACATCTCTAACTACTGACTAGACATTTCTACCTGAATAAAAATCCCATAGACATCTTAAACTCAATGTGTTTAAAAGATAATTTCCTCCCCCAACTTGTCATTTGTCATAATTTGCCATTTTTGTTGAGGGAACCACCAGCCTTTTAGTCTCCCAGAATCAAAATCTGACTCATTTCAATTTGAGGTTATAATTTAATCTCCCATATTCATTCATTTACCAAAGCTTGTCACTCCTTCCTCCTTACCATCTCTCCCATCTGGCTCCTTCTCTCTACTCATACTAAATACTTCCTAGTTCAAGCTCTCAACACATTTTGCCTGCCTTACTTCTCTTCAACCAGGCTGGGCTACCAGTTAGTTCCCTGTACAAAATATTCTATCTCTTGTTTCTGTGTATTTGAATGGGCAGTTCTCCCTGACAAGAATGCTTTTCCTTCTCACTATCACCAATTAAAAGCCCAGATCACTTGTCTCAGCTTGTGTCCTGTTCCTAGTTCTATATCACCATCACACCAGGGTTTCAGGGACCAGTTAGTATAGAGACCTTGCTATTTGCCCTGCTATGACAACCTTTTACCACCAAGTTAAAAGGAACAGAGATTCTCAGGTGGTCCAGAGACCTTGCCTTTCTACCCCAGAGAAGTCAACCTATTCAGTTCTGGGACTTGTCCTAGGCCGTAGCCTGGATTGAGCAATTCTACCCTCCTATATCTAACTGACCCCTGATAGAGTTTGATCCCTAAGACTATTGCATATAATCCTCTTACCATTTGTTCACTTGTCTTAATTATTTTCCTCTCTTTACTTCTTGCTCAGTAATTGATAATCGCATTAATCACCATTTATCATTACTACTGTAAAGGGCATGACCATTTACTTCTGTTTGATTCCACTGTGAAAAACTCTTTATTTTCTGAGGCAATTAATAGTAATGATGGTGGTGGTTGTGGTGGTGGTGGGATGGTGATATAGGATAGAGAAGAGGATTCTTGACCTGAGATTTAAGTTACGGTTAACAGACAGAGATGATAAGGAAAAGTATTCTTAGCAGGGAGAACTGCCTATTTAAAGACAGTGAAATATGAAGTAGAATATTCTGTACAGGCAACTAGTAGGCCAGCCTAGTTGAAGAGAGAGATGGGAAAGTATGTAAGGAAACTTATTAGGAGACTAGAATAAAAGTGTTGAGGACTAAATAGATGTCACTCCTTGGCTAGGATTCCTTGCTCCTTCAAACCTATCCGTATTAGCCCTATCTTTCTAGCAGCTATATCCTGAACGGGATTTATCGGGGCCGTTCACCCCGAGCCAACAGGTTTACCTGACCAGTAGGGCCTGTCGACCCTGAAGGAGCTCGCTGTGAGCAACAATGAGGCAGGAGGCAAAGATGTAAGGCAACTCCGTTTATTCAAACTAGCTCAGGCACTTATATGGTATCATGTATGCCTTAGTTACGTAAGCAGCACAAGCAAGATTAAACTAGTTTAAGCAGGTTTTGCTACTGCTTTCCAGCCACGTTTCAGGAAGTATCTGGTGGTGAACAAGGGCGGAACCCTTCCTCCCAGCGCCATCTTGTTCATGCCTTACCAATCTCCCCTCAGATTACCTGAGCCGTGATTGGTGTACACCGTCCAAGAGAGCTGAGGGTTGGTAATTCCCTTACAATATCCTACTTTAATGTAGTCTTCTATTGTGACCTCTGTAACCCCAGTCTGTAATTATCAAACTATCTTTTACGTTAGCACTGTGTTCTTTTGCCTGAAATTACTTTATATCTAATATGTATTTAATCTTCTATATACATGCACTAACAGAATATGAACTCCTTGATAATATAGACTGTTTCTTTTGTCTTTGCATCCTTAGTGACTAGCACAACAAATTGTATATAGTGGAAGTTTAATAAATGTGTATTGAGTTAATTTAATATTTTAAAATATTTTATATTTACTTGTCTATGAACACATCATACCTTCATCTGAGAATATAAATTTCTTTCGGAATGAGGCTGTCTCACTTTTTTTCTTTATGCCTTGTCCTTAGAACAGTAGCCAACTCATAAATGGACACTTAGCAAATGCTTTTTGATCAATAGATTTCAAGTAAATAATAGCTGACACATATAATGATTTAAGTTTTGCAAAGTGCTTTGCATACATTAGATTATTTGATTCTCATAGCAACCCCGTAAAGAAGGTACTAAAGGTGTTATCAGTCTTATGGAGACCAAAAATTTCAGTTTTGAAGAACTTACACATGACCACACAGCTATCAAGAGTCAGTGGTAGAGTTTGAATTAAAATGTTTCCAAATTAGAATGTAGTGCACTATATACAATACTACCCTGTCTATTGCAACTTTATACTTTCCAAGGAGTAACAGCTTTCTTTGATTTTATTCATAGCTTTCCAGAACAAAAGTGAGTGGTTAGAAAGGTTAAAAAATATGCTTAAAACAAAAACTATAGACTAAAGGCTGGAAAATTAACTAATGGTGCTCTAGAAATACTAATATGTAGTTTAGTTTTGATGACAATAAGAGACTTTCTTTAGATTAATTATAGGAAGTTAAAGCACAATGTTTAATTTTAAAAATCCTTCCCAGTGAATTTGAACAACCTGAGGGTTGCCCATTAAAAAAAAAAAAAAGAAGAGTAAAGAGTCAGAGGATTAATTTCAAGAACTAAAAATTTGCGATGGAAACCTGCCAATAGATAAGATTCTTTCTTTTCCATTATTTAGATAGCTTTTAGCAGGTGAAGGTTTCTCTTAAAAGCAAGGTTTCAGAGGATGATAAGGTCTATAAATGTAGTCAACCCTCAGTACTATCAATAGATAAAAGTTGTGGTTTAGATAATCCAGAATACTAGATACTTTCAAATCAGTCTTCTAGGAACAATAGAATTTCCCTTGTTTTGTAGTAGATTAAATTACTAATTACATTTGGTTTGAATCAATAACAATTACTTAGTAAATATACATTAACTATAGTCTGTATTCCCAGCATTGTTATTAGTTTTAAAACATTACTGCTTTCAAAGAATTTCCAATCTTTGGGAGAGATAGGACCAAGCTTAATGCAGTATGGAAAATAAAAGGCAATATATAGTTAAGTACAAAATTGTATGATGCATGCGTTAATTACAGTAGAAGATCAGATAATGGAAAACTAAATTAGGTATGCTCAAAGAAGGCATAACTGAAAGGCATGTGAGATGACTCTTGAAGGGTGGGCTAAGGAAAGAGGAAGAGGGGATGGCTAACTTCCATTGGGGGTTATAGTATGGTAGGTAAGATGAGCACATTATGTACTTGGTCCAATGAAAGAAAAATCTGACTATAGAGAAGGATTACTGTTGTGGAATTGTAGAAAGCAAGCTGGAGAAGTCAATTGAACCCAGATTTAAGTGTTAGGTGATATAGGAAACCATGTGCTTTGTAAAAGAAAGGTGAAACGATTTCTGTAGAAATAGCTTATTGACCAGAAGTAAGGTGTTGACTCAAGATTAAATATTTGCTGCAGAAATTTAGTCTGTTGATGGTAAAAGTTTACTCTATGTAAGCATATAGTACCAATTCATATGAGAGAAAGATAAAGTGGAAGAAATATGGAAATCTCCTACTTAAGAAACCTTAAATTCTATTCTGTTTGGGGGTTCATAAATAATATTTCTTCACTGTGCATATCTGTCAAGGTGAAAAATTTTCTTAGGCAGTGTTACTGCTTCTCCTTAGGATTCAAAAGCAAAATGGCACAGCAGATAGAGAGCCAGCCTGGGGGTCAGGAAGACCTTGGTTCAAATCTGGCCTCTGATGAGTATTGGCTATATCCTTCAGCAAGTTCCAGAAGCTCTCAGTGACCCAGGCAATTCTCTAAGGCTATAAATTTCAGAAAAGGTGACAATATGACTTGGTAAAAGGAGTTTCTTCATTCTGCATTTCTCTATATCCATGGAATCACAGGCCCAACTTGTATCACTCATCCATTCCACCTATACTATCACTTTGATGGGACTCAAAAAAAGAGAGCAAGACAGTCTTCTTCCGGGGATTATCAATAACTTTCCTGTTAATACACAGGATGAGCAGAAGATCCAATATTCAAGGAAATATGTCCATTTTTACTGAGCAACCAGGGCTCACCTACCAAGAAGTAATGGAAAGGGAAATAGTACTGGACAGGGTCAGAACATCTGAGCTTAAACCATGATTCTAAAACTTTCTAGATATATGGCCATAGGCATTATGACTTCATTAAATTCACAGTTTTAGAACTGTTTGGTACTTGGGATACTGAAGATCATCTAATAGAATTCCCTAATTTAAGAAGGGAATAAAATGAGTCCCAGTAGATTAAATGAATTGCCTCATGTCTCCCAGCTGGGTAAGTAGGACACAGGTTACTTAAGTCCATTTGAAGTGTTGTTTCAAATAGATAAGACTATCTCTCTGATGCTAAGTACCCTCTTTGTGAAATAGAGACAACACAGACACAATTTGAGGCAAACATTTTGTAAACCTTAAAGCATGAAACTAAAAGATATTATTAACATTATTGTTAAAATGATAATAACTATCACTCATATAGTGCTTTAAGGTTTGCAAAGCACTGTGCATTAATAATGCTACTATTTGCAAAAAAAAAAAAAACAACAGGCCATATAATTTCCATGATGTTAGGCAGAAATTTAAAGTAGAAAGTCACTCTTGTTCTCCAACTCCATAAATTCTTGGGAATTTTTTTCTAATACAGATTGTGCTAGAGTCCTGATTTTCTCATTGAGCTGCCAGTTCTGTTGACAAGAGGTAGTGTCAGGATCTAGTCTTTTATGGAAGACATTATGATGACTCTTGCATACAATCTTGTCTTTACTCCACCCACATGGATTCAAATACCTTTCAGACTCCCCTGACATCATTATATTTTCTTTTTCTCACTGTCTTTCAGCTTTAAAGAAAGTACAATACTTCCATCTACCCTCCTTTATTAAGTGAAGGAGTTTTTTCTGGTCTCCCCAATTTGGTAATTTAATCACTCACTGATTTTCCAGCTATTTATACTACCCTTCCAGGCATGCTTGTCCCCCACCTGACACTTTTCACAACTAAGATTCAATCTTTCATTTGTGCCACCTCATCTATTACCAAATCTTGCTTTTCCCAGAACCACTAGGTCATTTTTTAGTGATTAAAGCTGGAGATAAAACCTTTGCAGTTCATGAATGACATTGTCTCTTATGAAACACTATTGTTATACTTTATAGCATGGTTTTCAGGTACCAAAAAATGAATGCCCTAAATATTAACTTGGCATCTATGCATGAATTTACTTTTTTTAACTTTTAATAAGCACTGGACAATTAATTAAGCTGGAGATTGTTGTATTGTAATTGCTGCCTGTGGCAAGCTAATAGCTCTCCTAAATTAAACAATTAATTTAAAATATAATCAAAAGATTGTGTAGCTGAAAAATATCAGTAAGAAGCATTTTTTTTTAAATTATGGAGATAGGAAATATTGACTGAAATTGTCCTGCTTGTATTCCAATTACATATTTTAAAGCTAACATTTGTGGGTTTTCCATTTTATTAAAATATTCACACTGGAGGTGTAGTTTGTACCAAGTCTTATTCACAACACATATTTTTACAGTAAAGTGAGTTGTACGTTTGGGGAGACAGGTGTTTGACAAAATTAATAGCCTGTGTATAGCAGTAATTGTATAAATATACATGAACACACAGAGAGAAACCTCTCTACAATATCCCTGCTGCTAGTGAGACTACCTAGGAGAAAAATGTTGATGAACTGCTGGAAATGTACAGGGTCAAGTGATTGCTATTCTAGCATCTAGTCCAATTACATCACTCACAATCTACTGATGTGTTTAATCTACCTCCACTAAGAATAAGGAATTCTTTTGACCAGTAATCTGCTTTTGGTAACTTCCTGGAATCATGACGTTAAGAGGGGTTATTAAGGAGGGATCTTAGAGGCTATTCAGTCAAATAAATATCTGCTAAACAAAATTCTGTTATTATATTTGATAAAAGATCAGCCTCTTGAAAAATTTGAAGAATTGGAGAAACCAACACCTCTCAAGCCAGTAGTGCTGCTCTCGAACAGCTTTGGTGGTTGGGAAGATTTTTCCTCATGTCAATCCTAAATTTTCTTCTTTGTAACTTCTACTCATCACTTCTGGTTTTGCCCCTTAGTGGCAAACTGAAAAAGAATAATCCTTCTTCCATGTATTAACATTCATGACATGAAAGAAAAATGGGGAAAAGATAGAAATTTATGTTTCCTAGATATCTTGGAATATGATTTTTTTTCATATTGACACATCGATATTTTTCTTACCTTTCACATATTTTAAGACCGCAACATAAACCCCCAACCTGAAACTTCCAGCTCCTTCAATTATTGTGTGTATGTGTGTGTATGTGTGTATGTGTATATGTGTGTGTGTGTGTCTGTGTCTGTGTGTATGGCATGAGTGTAAAGGCTTTTTACCGTCCTACTTGTGTTCCTCTGTACATTCTCTAACTTATGAATATCTTTCTTAAACCATGGCATCCAAAATTCAACACAATACCCTGGCTGTATTCCTACTAGGACTACACAGAATCATCATTTCCTCCTTGTTCCTAACTACTATGCCGCTCAATGAGACAAAGATCACATGACCTTTTTAGATGCAACAAATATTACTTTTCCAGGTGATATGGAGCTTGCATTTCAATTACATCCCCCAGATCTTTGTTTTCAGACAAACTACTGTCTAAAAAAGCCTCTTGCATTGTATGCTTTTGAAAGTCTGCTCTTCTCTTTGCTTCTATAACTTGCCTACTTTGATTTTCAATTTTCTCCTCTTTAGTGCTATTCTATCAGTTCCCTGTCTAGTATTTTACTTTTTCTTTATTCTTGTTATAGTATATGAGAATAAACTTCTGCAAGAACATTTTAATGTTCCCTAGAGACACTAAGATGAAAGAGAATGATGGAAATACACCCTTCCACAGCTATTCATCCTCTCTGCATGTTTCTAGGAGGGTAGACTACTAGGAGAAAATTTGTTTCCCCCAAAGTGCCACTTTTTAATGAAATAGCTTCTTCATTTGACTGATCCTGTCCTATGGTTCTGAGTTAATACCCCATTCTTGGTCAGCATGGTGTTATATTAATATATTTGTTGGGGAGCTATACAACTTTAGGACAAAGTGGAAAACTTGGTTGAAGATCCAACAGAGATTTTGATTCAAAGGTTTGAGGACATGATTTTGGAAATCCATACAAATGAGGACTGTTCATTTCAAGGAGAGTAATATCTAAATTATTATTTTTGTAAATATGGCTTATTACCATATCAAAAAGGAAAAAAGGAAGTGGGAACAATTTGATTTTGACATAAAGAAAGCTCTTGGTTAAATGATTGTTAAAGACAATGTATTATGGAAGAAGTCTTAAAAATCCCTCATGTTGCAATTTTTTTATTTGTACAAAAATATTATTTAACTAAATTGGTTCTTCTTTCTATAAAGTAGATTACATGTTGTCCTGAGAGCTAGAAAAAAGGATCAGATGTCTTAGGAAGACAATTTTCCATCTTTCCCCCATTTTTCACTATTGTTTCCTGCTTTCTTGTGCTTTTTGTTATTTGTTTTGGGGGAATCAGGAACTGGATAGGTAACTTTATGATTATGGGAATCTTCTAGCATGGAAGCATCCTCCTCTTAGGCAAATTAGCAACTCCTTTTTAATTTAAATTTTTAGAGATTTATTTTGTCTCATTAAATGAGTGTTTCTTGCTCATGATCATCTAGCCAGTATGCGTCAGAGGTAGGAAATATACCAAGATTTTCTTGATACTTCTTATAGTGTTAGTGGTCAGCTACATGGCACAGTAGATAGAGTGCCTGACCTAAAGTCAGGAACTCTTCCTGAATTTAAATCTGTCTTCAGACATTTACTAGTTGTGTGACCCTGGGCAAGGCACTTATCTCTCTTTGCCTCAATTCCTCATCTGTAATATGAGTTGGAGAAAGAAATGGCAAACCACTCCAGTACTTTTGCCAAGAAAACCCCAAATGGGCTCACCTTAGACTCAGACACAGCTGAAATGACTAAACAACAATTTATTTCCTTCTTTCCAGTACAAGATCATACATTTCAGACATTCTGCAAAACTGAATGCATTATACTAATGTAATCTATGGTTATTTTTTATTCATATAGCCTGCTGCCCCTCTCCCTGTGCTTAAAGGTTTTAATTTTGAAAGAAAATTCAAGCTGACATAGATTGTTCTGTCCTTTTTTGTTTCAGGTCCTGAGGAAATAGAATTCAAGTGTCCCTTGAATCATATTGCTTGCCTTGGAACAAACACATGTATTCATTTATCCCAACTGTGCAATGGTGTACTTGACTGTTCAGATGGCTATGATGAAGGAGTCCATTGTCGGGGTGAGTCCATTTGCTGAACAAAGCAGCAGAATGTTCAACTTCCAGAGCTGCCTATGAAAGTTCAAAGTGAACCTCTAACCTGCCCGTTCTTATAATTTTAAGTGTACCAGTTACTGGAAAAGGGTGAATATTATTGCTACAGACACTCAATATACATTTCAAAGAGGCAACTATTGTGTATTGTTGAAAAAATAAGTAGGGAAAAAACACATTCATGCTTTGAAGTCTGACTGGATAACAATTTCTCATTTTATATGAAAGAGTACTTTTGAGCAAAGACAGATGAGGAGCTGTTTTTGTCACCAAAGATCAATATCACACGGTGTTACACACTTGTTTCCTCTGAACTCTAGTTTAAACAAAGTCAGGAAATTTAAGCTAAAACTGAGAATCAAATATTTCAGTAAGACTTAGTAATGTAAATTCTTCCCTTTGGTGATGTTTTCATGAAGGCTTTCTATTAGCTACTCTGTAATATATTTGGTCAGGCTTACTTGAATTTAGTTAAACATTTAGTTCTTTCTATTAGGACAGAATAAAAGGTCAGGAAAACTCTGGAACATATCAAACAGAGAACAGTGTAAAGATACAGCAGAGTCTGAAGTCAGAAGACCTTGGTTTGACTCCCAACTCTCCCATTTGGTACCTCTGTGATCTGAACAACTCACTTAACCTCTCGAGGCTTTAGCTTCCTCTTCTGAAAAGTGAAGGAGTTAGATTAGAATCAGTCTGGGACCACAGTCATTTATTAAGTTTCTTCTAGATTGTAAACCCTGTTGTAAGTACTAGAGATACAAAATAAAACCCAAATATCTGCTCTCAACAAGCTTGCATTCCACTGGGATGGCCTACTTAAATGATGTACATGATCATTTATATAGTCTACATCTAGGATCCTGAAATGATTTGGGTAATAAATATATCCCAGTGGGGATAGAATAAGTTTTATCAACCACTCCAACTAAATTTGTGGGCTGGATTGTAGAACCTGCAACTGAAATCTACTAGGCATCTCAAGGCAAAAGTGAAGCAAATAGTAAGAGTAGAATATTAGTTAAAATCAGGAGATAAGCAGTTATCTCTAGTTGGAATCAGGATTCAAAATCAAGGCCACAAATTAGAAAAAGGGTCAGTTTAGAAAAGGTAAATGATTCAAGTCCTCCCAAGGCAGGCTAAGCTGTGAGAATCAAGAGAGATGACCAATTAAATTGGACCTGTGGATGAATCTAGACTGGGAAACAAATGCCAAAATCAACAGTTCATCTGATGCTCATTTGTCCAGACAACCAAACCTCATGAGCTCCACAGGAGGAATATGGTGACTATTGACTCTGAGCATAGATCCTATGATTTATAGCTGTAAGGGATCTTAGAGGTAACCTAATTCAAATCCCTCATTTTTCGCTGATAAGAAAATTGAGGCCCAGAGATTTTGAATGATTCATCCAAAGTTGAGGAGGTAATCAGTGTGAGACCTAGGATTTAAACCTAGATCTATCTTCCCATTATAAAAATTTCTATGTAATATAAATCTTAACTTTTTGTTCTTATTGCAAGTTTTTTTTAGTATGTATACCTTTAGTACCATATTTAACAAAGTGATATTGGTAACAAAAAGTAATTGAGCAAAGAAAATGTATCAAGAAATAGTAGTTTGGAATTTTTCATAACTTAATTGAATTTCTTTGGAACTAATTCTATATATTTCAGTGATAATTCAAAGTTCTAAACAAACTATGATCAACTTTAAAGTGTAAATAGGATTGTGTTACTAGCTTATTCAAGAGTATAATATTCATGATTGCTGAAAATTCTCCAAAAGGTGATTATGCAAATTCAAGCAATCTTAAATGTATTAAAATGCTTTGGATTATACCAAATATGTCCCAGGGTTCCCTAATAAAATTGAAGATTTATTTTAGAGAGATGAAGAAATATGTTACTAGACAAAGGAATGGATTAACACTTAAATCTAAACTACTTAAGTATGGATTAAAATGGAGTTGGTATAACTAATTTATGCTGATGAATTTTACATAGCAATATATTTGTTAGGGTATCAAAGATTTGACTTTTATTTATGCTCACAGTATAAGGGAAAGAGTCTTGTACTTGGACTTAGAGGACCCAGATTAAAATCATAATGCCTCTGAGTCTCAGTTTCCTCAACTGCAAAATGAAGGCATTAGAAAAGTAATAATTTTTCTTCTGTCTTAAAATGTACATGGTCTTGTGATCTTTTCTCCAATTAAGCCTCAATACAGTTCTAAACTCACATCTACCTATTCTAATTTTCATGATATTACCAAAGGGAAATTTGTACACAATAATTAAGTGGCTACTTGTAGATCTTTTTAGATAACCATCTCTTTTTACAGATAGGGAAACTGAGGTACACAGAGATTTGTGTGTGGGGGGGTAACTTCTGAATTTCATGGACAGTAAGTATCAAAGCTGAGATTTCACCCAAATTCCTCTAATTCGGCATCCACTGCTCTTTCGTCTACATTATAATATTCTATCTGAGAACAAAAAACTTTTGCAAAAAGCTCCTTCAACTGAGTTAAACTTTAGCTATGGGATATAAGAGTGTTGAGATGCTTTCAAGGTAAGAGGTGGAAAGGTTTGTAAGTATTTGCAAAAAATCTCTCTGTTGGGGAGCAACTCATACAATAAACTGTTGACTAAAGTTTTGTGGGTGCATTTGAGGTTGAAAAGAATTGGTATTATTCTTCATTTAAGACTGATAACGAGGACTTGATGTTAAGAAAGCATGGCTGTGATAGTGTTCCCTGGTGAGATAAGCCAGAGAAAGGTAGGAATCAGATGAAACTCAGGGCAGGCATGTCTGAGACCATTTCCATGTCATTCTCACGTAGCATGAGTTTATTTCCTAAGAAGAAAGGTATCTAGAAGAGATTGGCAACAATGCTACTGAAGATTGGATAAGGGAGATCATACATTGTAATTCTGGTTGGAAATGTAGATATGCCAGGAGGTAATATGACTGCTGGTATATAGTCAATGGTATCCAACAAATAAGTATCACCTTAGTTTGGAGAAAATAAAGTGATAATTCTGGATATGTTTAGCCAATCTAACTGAGTTAGATAACCATCATAGGAGGGGAGGCATAGAGAGAAGCTTCTTTGAAACTTGTTCTTGAAAGTTCTTCTTTTGTGTCATCAGCCTGATATACATGTGGGGTTTATTTCTGGTACTGAGATCAGGCTAGATCATTGGTCAAAATCACGCACAATGCACCAAAAAAAGAAGAGAGGTTAATGTTTTGATATCAGATCCACTATAGTGATTTAATGAATTGTGGCAGGTACACTTACGTTCAGTTCCCATGTTAGGTATACAGTGGATTAGAGCGGGGGAAAGGGTAGAAAAATGGTGTTCATTAGACAATCTTGTATGACAAGCAATCCAGTATAGATTACTTAGGTATGTGCTAGTTAGCCTGGGATCAGTCTATCATCACACTTAGTTTCCTGAGTCATATTAACTCTCTTAGATCTGTTACTCAGTCTTCTTCTGTAATTTACAAAGAAGACTGGGGCAGCTAGATGGTGCAGTGGATAGAGAACCAGTGCAGGAGTCAGGAGGACCTGAGTTCAAATCCCACATCAGATACTTGACACTCACTAGCTGTGTGACCTTGGGCAAGTCACTTAACCCCAATTACCTCATCCTGGGTCATCTTCAGTCATCCTGATGAATATCTGGTCACTGGAATCAGATGGCTCTGGAGGAGAAGTGAGGCTGAAGACCTGCACAGCCCCCCTCACTCAAAACAAAGTCAAGTGCATGTCATTATTTCTCTGATGGCATGGTCCTCTTTGGCAATGAAGGACAAACACACACAAAGAAGAAATCACTATTTTTCTTAGTGTACATAGATATGGTTCCAATCCTTTGAACAAAATATATTGTGAGGTGTATAACTAACAAGACAAAAGAATATAATACCACTATGGACAACAGTTGCAAGGCTGAGTCCCAGATTCAGATTTGAGTTGCTGATTAGACTCAGCTCCTCCTCTCCTGTCTGTCTCCCTGCGTTTTACTGGCTAGTCTTCCCTTCCCTTCCCTTCCCTTCCCTTCCCTTCCCTTCCTTTCCCCCTACTTCACTGTGAAACTCAGACACCATGGGCCTCCCCCCAATCCTGGGTCAACCCCAGTCATCCTGAGGAATATCAGAGCACTAGATTCAGATGGCTGTGGAGGAGAAGTAAATTTTGTTGTCTGCTTGCTGTCCTTGTGGACTCTCAGTATTAGTTTATTCATATTACCTGCAATTAATTTCTGGAGGCTCAATCAATGATGCTTCATAACCTTTAATTCCCAAAGCAGTTTATGATTTTTTTCAAAGACAGCCCCAGTGCTAATGCAGGGAGTATGACTATCCTATTTCCACATCACTGTATTTACTTCTAACATACATTTACAATAGTTCCTTGTGAAATAATTTAACTTTTTTCTTAGTATTTTAATATTTATTGATACCAAATTACAAGGAATATTCTAGAGGAAAACAGCTTGATTGTTTTTTAGTGTGTCAGATAATTCACTCAAACTTACCTTTCATTTTTTCTCTAACCTACTTCATAAAAGAGTGAGTAAAATAGGTAAAAAATTGGGATGTAAGAAGAATGTTTACTTCATAGAGTTAGTCTAAACCATTTCCTTTCCCATTGCTTCATTTCAGTTTTCTGCTGAACACATAATCTAATGTAAGTGACTGTACATTAAATCTAAGATATGACTTAAATGGAAATGTTTCTTCTAAGAAAAGATTCCAAAATGTCTTGTGAACTGTATTTTTATCTCCTAATAAAATTAATAAGGGAAAAATGTTTAATGTTCTTCTCAAAAAAAAAAACCACCCAGCATTCCAAAGTTTGAAATACTTTGTGCTTTTTGAACTGTTCCCTGAATAATTATCAGCAAAATTCATTTCCTTCTGATTTAGTAAGTGGAAAGATATCTATTATTAATGATTTTATATAATATTAGTATTTTAATTTCCATAATTTAGCAACACTTGAAAAAAAGAATATATATAAATATGTAGAATGAATATGAGTTCAGCTATAGATAGACATGAAAACAAAAATATTTATCTTCTAAGAGTAGATGCTTCCAAAATCAACATGTTGTATTTTAGAAAATTCCATCTCTTCACATACGATATTTCACATTGTTGGTAATAATCACCATATCCAAATTGCATGAGCAATGACAGCACATTTTGTAAATCTGCTGTCTGCTTAAAACTGGAATATTTCCACACTAACCAAAGCCCACGGAGATGCAACAAGAAATAGCCAAATTCAATCTATAGTGACATGATAAAATGAAAGTGATTAAATAGTATTTCCAAAATTTGCTGTTCTCATGCTAATTCAGTATATTAAAATTTCACATGACTCTATGTAGAGGAGTTCTTCTTGTGTTTGTGCCCTATTCTGATTACATTTTTAGTGTGAAATGGTAATTCATTCAAATTCTGAACAGAATTGTAGTCTCCAGACACTGCTATCTCTTCATAATCTATTACAGAGCCTCATGCACCTTTCAGGTTACTGCAATGCATGGACTTTGTTTTTTGTATCGGAATGGAAAGATTATATCATCTATGTGATTGTTTTCCAGCACACATTTCAATATCCTTTAGAGTTAAGGGGTTAAGGGAAGTACTGTGTTTACTGAAACTGATTAGGGAATAAAACTGACATCTGCAGTGCTTACCATTTAAAAAAAAAAAAGACATCTGTGTTCTGATCTCTCACTTCTATTCTGTGAGTGTTTCTATACCTTCCTCAGGGTGTAACATAGTTAATAATTGTATTTGAGTAGGAAGCAGGAACAATCTTTGCAAATAACAGGAAGCTCTGAAATGATGCTATCAAGCCAGTTTCTTTATCAGATAGTGATTGTTTTAATCCCTTTTGCCAGTAAAAATGTAGCCACCCTGTTATGGGAAATTATACTTTTCTTACTTCACTCGTAGTTATTCTAAATTCTAATTTATTTATTTTTGGAATACAGTTGCATGAAATTTTCATAAAAATATTATTTTTACTTTAGTGTTTCTATGAATGTAATTAAAATGTTAGTGGGCAGTTGAGTGCAGGAAAATTGAGGTAGCTTAAAATTTATACAGTTTTAATTGAACCAAGCAAATGAAAACTTTTAACTTAAATAATTCATTATCAACATTGAGTAATCTTTCAGTTTAACATTTATGTAGCACAGCTTTGCCCAAATGAAAGTGCGTTAGCACACAAGCCAAATTTCACCTCTAAAACATTACTTTTCCTACCCTTTTCCTTTCTATCAGCTAGAAGGAAATCTGGTTTGTCATTTTGGTAGCCACTGGAGACCTGCTCCTGGCACAGTAAATTAGTAACAGAGCCATTTTGATATGAATATCATAATTATTGCTATGGGAAATTCATGAATTTATTTTTTCTTTTGCTTTTTTGTTTAGTCTTCCTTTTTAGGTTATATGACATGGTTTAAAAAATCATTTGTGTATCCTAATTGACTTTTTCCTTTGGAAAAGGAGTGTATATATGTCCATTTCTAAGCTATAGTCAATAACGCTGAGTTATCCATGTTTGTTTTTCTCCACGTCTTTGTTTTCGGATTATGCATGCTATGGCCTTTCTCCATTAAACTGGATAAGTAATGGTTGGCTATATTTTAGAAACTAACCCACAAGCTCACTTTTATTATATAGCTGTGAATAATTGAGACCTTGATTGACAGTCAAAATTCTTGAAAAGTAGTAGTTCTCATTGCTCTTAAATAGACTTGTGAAAAGGCAAAGGTTGTGGGATAACAACGTTGACATTGGAGAACAGCGGGGTTTAGAGGGTGAATATCCCCTTGTCAAGAGCTGAGAAGTTAGGAGGAATTCTCACTTCTCTCAGATGTTCTGGTCCTTTTTACTGAGCAAGATACAAGTCCCAAGAACTCAGTGTAGCTACCTAGTTTTTTCATTCTTGACTTGGGCTTTAGTTTCAATTAAGTTCAAACATTCAGTCACTATAATAAGAAAGGTCTGTTGTATAAGTGGATATTTAAAACATCAATAACTTCATAAAAGGAGTTATACTTAAATAATGCAGTTAGCTCAATGATTAAATGAAAGTATGAGATAATTAATGAAGAGTTATTTCATTGCTGAATAATACTAATAATTAATAATAAAACATTTTAAGTTTTACAATATACTTTATAAATGTTATTGAATTTTTTCCTCACAACAACCTAGGGAATTCAGTGCTATTACTACCCACATTTTGCAAATGAGGAAACTGAGGCAGGCAGAGATGAAGTGACTTGCTAAGCACCACATAGCTAGTAATTTTCTGAGGTTGGATTTGAACTCAGGTTTTCTTGACTCCAGACTCATTGCTCTATCCACTGTACCACCTTCCTGAAGCTATGAAGCACATTTGAAGGAGGTACTGAATTAGATGAGTAGATATTTGTAGAAAAATTTTGTTTTTACCAAAAGAGATTCTAATACAAATTATGTAATAATTTTCAGAGAATAATAGATAAATGATCCAAAATATATGTTTGATAGAGAACTGGTTCATAGAATATTAATGTAGGAAAGGCCCTCTGGGTTCAATTAGCCCAAACTCAGCTTGAATAATGAATACCTTTGATAAACATACCAAAAAAATGTCCATTCAGCATGGTATACTAAAAAGAGTACTAGATTTGGATTCAGGCCACATGAGTTCAAATCCCAACTCTGTGTACATTTGGATAAGTTTCTCAGTGTTTCTTGGCTTCAGCTTTCTCATCTTTGAAAGGGAGGGGATTGAAGTAGATTCTTTTTGAGGTTCCTTCAAACTCTAAAGCTCTGACATTATAATCTATCAGTCTTTCTCTAAGATAAATAATCACAAATCTGCTGCTTCTTCCTTATGAATATTTTTCAGATATTTGAGGATAATAATCATCTTTCCTCTTCTCCTCATGTAAAATATCTGTCTTCGGGATAAAAATGCCAATTCGTTTAGCTCGTCCTCAGATGATATGATTTTCACACCCCTTACCATACTGATTAACTTCCCCTAGAATGCTCTGGCTTGTCAACACCATTTTAAAATAAAACCAGTGCACAAAATCCAATGGCATTATCATTACCCTTGCTCTGGACACTATTTCTATTACTGTTACCTAAGACTACAGTAGCTATTTTGGTTGCAAAGTCATACTGGTGAGAGACCTTAGCAAATGTATTAATGAATTCCAAGTACATCATACCTACTGCATTCATCTTATCCACCTGGTCCTGTCTCAAATCCTTATGTCAAAAATTTGCCTGGTATAATTTCTTTATGATGAAGCAGATGCTGGCTTTTAGTCATTATTCCTTGCACAAACAGTTATCTATTCTATATAAGACTAGGACCTTCTGTTTCTTTAAGTCTTGCTCCAAATTATATTTCTGTTTTTCTATATCTTCTATGATTTATTCATATTCATTATAATTATGTATAAGTTATAAAAGCATAACTATTCCAAGTGAATAGACGATACTATTTTATCTAGGAGATTTAGGAAATTGTGCCTCCTGAAAAGACTCGGGTCACAGGCCTTACCTACCTTTACAAAATCATTGCCATCTAACTTGGTATAGTCATAACCCATAGAGTGATACTTAAGTTTCTCATGTGTGACTAAGCAATTCAATTCTATTTTCAGAAGTACAAATGCCATCAATTTAAAAAATATATATATTTCATATTTTATTTTGGAGTATGTAACTTTTGGCCACAAATTTGCTTTTCTAATTCTATTAATATTAAGATGATTTAACATTTGCTAGAAATACATTAACTGACTGGGGAAGGTGACACAAAACTGCTGGGTGACACAAAAGCCAGACCAGTATTCACTGATAACTCACAGATTGATGTTTAAAAGTTGGATATTTTCTATCCTAGATGATTTTTTCTTTCTTTGTCTTTTCAAAACATTCTATCTTTTTATGTGGGTATCCCAGAGCTGTTATGAAACACATAATTTGGTAGTAATAGCGGTGGTGGGTGATTCAAAGTGATCTGTATGGGATAATTTGTATTATAGACATAACACTACATTTTTTAACTGAAAAGATGAAACTAACCGCTGACCATAAAAGGGTAAAGCTTCTTGTTTCAAAGGGATGAAAACCAATTTTGTTATGTTCTATATATATTAATATAGTACATTAGGGTTATAGGCTTTCACAATTTAATCATTCTTTTCCTAGTTGATATGAGGAACACACTTACTGTGAAGTTTGGGGCACACCTTTGTCTGAAACCACACAACTGAAACAAACCAATGTTTAATATAAAGAACTAAATCTCTTTCCTTAAAGTGATTAGCATGGAGGGGTTTGGATATATCATTAAGGGAGCTGAATATGGAATTAGAAGAGGTGGATTTGAATGTTACCTCTATCACTAACTTCTGCTGTGACCTTAAGCCAGTAACTTAATCTTCCTGAATCTCTATTTCCTCATCTGTGAAACTGGGGTTCAAACTAGAAGGACTCCAAGGGTCCTTACATCACCAAATAAATGCTCTGGCAGTACAGGGTTGTAAGCATGAGCAAATAAGTCACAGAAGATTAGATTAAGTTTTACAGTGTGAATATTTCAGTCTTTTAGAAAGAATGAATCCTTTGACTCTGTTTTCTTGATCAAATAGAACCTTGAATAATCCCTCCCCCAAATTACAAGACTTTTTCTCTCATTCCACTGGTAATTAATCCAAGATGTAAGGATGCATATTCTAAAATTTTGTCCAGATGTAGCATTGTTGAAAATGAAGAAGTAGCAGATAATTTAAAATAAGATGCAAGAGAGAAAAGTTAATCATCACTATAAATTTCTAATGAAGATAACAGTGCAAGAAAATGAAAATGCAGCATGTAATTCAGCTAATTATTTTAAAATAACAAGATCATAAATAGAGCTGGAAGAAACCTTAGAGGTGATCTTACTCCAACCCTCTTAATTTATTGATGAGGAATTTGAGACTCAGAGATTTGCAGTTACTTGCACTGGGTATGCGCAGTAAATGTCAGAGTTGAATTTGAATCCAGGTCTTCCTGGTTCCAAGTACTGTACTCTGTTGACTAGGCTGCACATCTTGAGAAATTAAAGGGGTCTTAATTAAAGGAGAGAATTTGGGCATTTTATGTTTCACAACATCCTTAGAAGATCATAATAATTCAACCCTTTTTTTTCTATACATGTATCTTTCTCCATTTTTCTTCCTATTAATCTATACTTCCAGATTGATGGCTATTGCCATAAACTGTTTTCTTCATTATGCAGAAATCATGCACTCATTATCCATTTTAGTATACAATTATTTGTGCTTGATTTCTATTTTGTCAATCCAAGTTAAGAACTATTATATTTTCCCAAAAGGAGTATTCATCCAACTCCATCTGGATTAAATGGATAATATTCTGTCCCTGACCAGATCATAATCCTAAATGCAACAAGTTGTATGCACAGAGATTCCTAATACATGAAATTTTTTAGAAACAAAGCTTTATTTTGAGGTCCTCAGAGAGTTTTAGAGTATTTGCCCCCAAATATTTTAATTGATCTGTTCTGCCACAACTGTCCTTATCTGCCTTGACCACTACAAACACTTGTCTCAGGATGTGAGGATAAAGGGGGCAATGCAGTTTTCTTCTCTTATTTTTTTTCTCTTGGAATTACTTCCTCACATTCTTTGGCTTGGAAGGGGGTAAAGAATGAGCCTCAAGAAACAATGATATAAAAACATAGACAAAAGAGTAGCTCATCAACACCTTAACGACAATATTGGGGCAGCTAGGTGATACAGTGGATAGAGCACCAGTGCAGGAGTCAGGAGGACCCGAGTTCAAATCTTACATCAGACACTTGACACTCACTAGCTGTGTGACCCTGGGCAAGTCACTTAACCCCAATTGCCTCATCCTGGGTCATCTTCCGTCATCCTGATGAATATCTGGTCACTGAATTCAGATGGCTCTGGAGGAGAAGTGAGGATGGTGACCTGCACAGCCCTCCCTTACTCAGAAAAACAAAGTCAAGTTCAAGTCACGTCATGATTTCTCTGATGGCGTGGTCTTCTTCGACAATGGACAAACACACTCCATTCCTGCTCCATTCCACATACTTTCACCCCACTTCATTTTTTGCACTTTTTAACTCTTAAAATGAGTCTGTATCTCTCTCTCTCTCTCTCCCTCTCTCTATACATACATATGTGTATGTGTATGCATATGTATATACATACACATTATGTACATACATACGCACATGAACATATACATATATGCATATATATACATACATTGTATATGTGTATGTATGTATACCCATGTATCCCCTACTAGAATATAAGATTCCTTAGGGAAAATACTTTTATTCTTTAGCTTTTTACCACCAGAATTTAGCAAAGTGATTTAAACAAAGTATACACTTAACAAATGTTTATTGTAGATGAATGATGAAATCATCTCTTTATACGACTGATGTTAGATGAAAAACCACCAAAAGTAATTCCTATCTCATCCTCCACACCTTTTTAAGTAGAAAAGGCTAAGTAATAAAATAACCATGGAGAGATATTCTTTAAAATATTGAGGTAAACATGTCATATTAATTATTGTTGTAAATCAATAGTGTGATTAGAATTTATTAATTAATGCAAATAATGTTATATTGTTGATTCATGTTATTCATGTTATTGATTCTGTGAGGGGAATTATGTGCCCTGGATCATACTTCAAAAGGGAAATAATGAAATTTACTAACATGCTAAATACTACTCTGTCTTCTCACACTAGATATGTCATTGAATTGATGATGGCCTATTTCTTTAAAAATTTTAGTTCATATCATAGATCATTAAAAAGAAAAGAAAGGTAAAACAGGTAAATAACAGTATCATGAGCCAAAGTGTAATTCTCTCCAAAAAAATTAGGCACCTTGGAAGGTGCTTTTACATTTATGAGCCACAAAGGGAACAGTTAGTTCCCTGCAGTGTTACCTCACTAAATAACGTGAAAGGCTTTACCATGGTTTGGGGGTTATTTGCAAATAAATTTTGTCCTAAACTGTCATTAGAAATTCACTCCATTTGTCAGCCCAGCCTCAAATATTGGTCCAAGTTCACTATCAAGTGTAAGGTCTACACTATGTAACTATAACACATTTTTACAGAATAATGAACTAAATCAGATAATCAAGACAAATGATATATCAAATATGGATTAAATTGTATCCCTAAGACCACACTGTGAGTAACTTCCAGGCTCACATTTTTAAACTATTATTCCTTGAGTTCTGAATGTCTTAGAACTGAGTATAATTGCTATACTTCAACCTCCTGCTCAGAACATTCTTGAAGGGCTGAGACAGCTTATACAAATTCAACTGAAAGACATTTTTGAATTTGCTTTATGTTTGCTGTCAGTTTTATTAATTGATTGAACAGTAAAGAATATGCTGAGTGAACAACAAGCTAAAAAAGTCTAACCACCTTGCAGAATTGAATGTCTTACTCACTCCATGCCCCCTTGAGAAAAATTAGAGCTTTCATTTGATAAGGGACATAGTCTGGAAATTGAGATGCTGCTTTTAACTCTTTGAAGTGCTTCTGTAATGAGAGATAGCAGGAAGTTAAAAGCTCTTTGATAGTTTAACATTTAGGATAGAATCCTGAGGGAGTAAGCCAGACTTTTCAAGGTCATTCAGTGGAGGAAGTTTTAATGATGGGAAAAGCTTCAGTATGGTGACATCTCAACAAGAGAAAACACTAATGAAATTGGGGAGATTTGTGTTGTTGAACTAAATGAGTATATGTGTTGAAATACTTCATTTCTGTGAGTGAACTATCTATAAAGCAGACTATCTTGAGAGGTTCACACGTATAACAGACACAGACTAATTGACCAGATGATAGTTGCACACTATTTTCAGCATTCTAGAATTTGAGAACTATTTCTTATTTTTTCTTCACCATTTTTTCTGTGATTCATTTTTATCCACTAAATAGCAAACCTGTCTCATTAAGTCATGCATGTGTATTGAAGCCATTAGAACAGAATTACCTGAATGTGTTGAGTAGTGTTCACTAAAGCAGAGGACACAAAAGTGAGAATTTCATGAATTCCTAATCACTCAAGGATGGATTTTATTGCTATCTTAAAGTTGATTAAACTTTTTTTCCCTCATCTTCCCACATTCCACCAATTAAAGCACCATGCATAATCTTTTTCATTTTTTTTTATGAAATTGTATTGTTGTATGCCCTGATCTTCCTTTTCACCAAAGTAAGATTCTGTAGTCAGAGTTCTTTTACAATGTTTACTCATAGAAAATATGAATTATTTTTATAATCTCCTCTTCTTTGAGAAATTTTGATAATCTTTTCCTGAATGGTTTTTAATTGTATTGTTTCTAGAATTAAATTCTTCTGTTCTTACTGGGTCAGAAATAGGCGCAAATTTAAGCATGGTTGTCATTTCTTCATGGTACATGTCAAATACTGAGATAAATTTAAATATGTTTGTACCAGAGGATCACATTTAAATCATTTATTTAGAGGTGGAAAGCATAATAAAGATCATATAATCCAACCCCCTCATTTTGTATATGTGGAATGGAAGTTCTAAGAGTTCCAAATAAATTGCCCATAATACAGGTAACTAAGAGCAAAGCTGGGATTTTATTCCAGGTCCTTTGATTCTAAGCTGGTCCTTCTTTCCTTTTTACCATGCTGCCTTCTAGTCAAAATGGTTGCTGATGAAGAGGGAGCACTGTAAACTTGATATTAAATTTGTTATGTTTCATGTCATTAAATTAACCTTAGGAAAGTTTAGTTTTTATATGTTTTTGTTCCAAGAACATAATAAATAAATGCTACCTTAAAGTTTCACATTTGATTTAAGATTACTCTATATTTATTAATTTTCATTGAGAATTTTGATTCTGGTGACATTAGGCTAATGATTAAGAGAAAGCACAGAAGTAGAACCGAAAAGCAGAATACAGGCCAGGACCCAGGTGACCCCTTTGAACATTCCCCTCTAAACAACTTTAAAACAATGCCTAAACTCAAATTTTAGAGTAGCTAAGCCAACAAAAACTCAGAAGGAGACATTTTTCTAGCCTAAAACAATTTATGAGGTACAGAGAAGAGATTACAGAAAAGGATTAGAGATGGCACTTTGCTATTACTGGATGTCATTGGTGCCTATTGGCAACTGTTGTCTATAATGAGTTCTGGGTTATAGTTCCAGGACAAAGAAGAGTGCTTGTGATTAGTCACAAGAGAGCAAGGGACTAGTCATGATTCCAGGGTCAAGAGGAGCACTAGTACTTGTGGCTACAACTGAGTATGAGGCCTTCCTCAATAAAAATATGGAATACAGACCAAGAAAGAAGAAACTATACCTCTTCCAAGATAACTCCTCTTTGAAAGCACTAAAAACTTGCAAACCCCCAGAATTAATTCTGAAAACAGCAGCATGAAAAAGTCTTAAACTTGGCACAGTGCTTCACTACCCACAAATGAGCAGAGCCTAACTTTAACATAATGTTCAAAGTTAAGAAATAGCTTGGAAAAAATGAACTGGGAAAAAGAGAGAGAGGGAGACAGACAGACAGATAGACAGAGACAGACAGACAGACAGAGACATAGACAGAGAGACAGAGAGACAGAGACAGAGAACCTGGCCATAAAAAGATATTACAGGGATAGGGAAGACTAAGGCAAAAACTTAGAATTCAACAATATGGAAATACTATAGGCAAAGCCTCATAGAAAAATGTTAATTGGAACCAAAGCCAGCAAGAATTCCTTAAAGAAAGAGATGAGTAGTAGAGAAAGAAATGGGAAAATAAATGAGAATAGGACAAAAAATATGAAAAGAGAATTACCATCTTGGTAAAAGGGGCACAGAAATACTAAAGAAAATGTCGCCTTAAAAAACAGAACTGGCCTAATGGTTAAAAAAAAAAAAGCAAAAAATTCACTAAAGAAAAGAATTCCATTTAAAGCAGAATTGGCAAAATAGAAAAAGAGGTTCAAAAGCTCACTTAAGAAAACACTTCCTTGAAAATTAGAATTTGGCAATGGGAAGCTAATAATTCCATGAGTCTTCAAGAAACAATAAAATAAAGTCAAATGAAAGGGAAAATAGAAGAAAATGTAAATTATCTCATTGGGAAACCACCTGATCTAGAAAATAGATCGAGGAGAGATAATTTAAAAACTATTAAACTCACTGAAAGCTATGGTAAAAAAAAAAAGGAGCCTAGACATCATATTTCAAGAAATTATAAAGGAAAACTGCCATAATATCTTAGATTGTAAGGGGAAAATAGCATTAAAAGAATCTACCAATCACATGCTGAATGATATCTTAAAATGAAAACTCTTAGGAATATTTTAGCCAAATTTCAGAGCTCTCAGGTCAAGTAGAAAATGTTGCCAGTAGCCAGAAAAAAATAATTCAGATACTGTGGAGTTACAGTAAGGATCACACAGGATTTAGCAGCCTCTACAGTAAAGATTCCAAAGAGATCAAAGAAAAAGGAGAAGTACAAAAGTATTTATAGCATTTCTTGTAGTGATAGAAAAGATTTGGAAATAAAAGGAATGTTCATCAATTGGGGAACAGATGAACAAGTTGTGGCATATGACTGTGACAGAGTACTATTGTGCTATAAGAAATAACAAGCAGGCATTCCTGGGGGCAGAACCAAGATGGCAGAGCTACAGAACCCACAAAATGATAGATTCAAACAAATCACCAGCCCAAGACAATCTGGAAAGTTAACAGGAAGGGTCTTTCACACCAGGCAGGGAGCAGAGCACAGTTCAGCATGGGCCATGTCAGCACAGATGGGCCAGAGCAAGCAAGCCTTAAAGGACTGAATCGTTGGCAGCTGTGGATGTTTTCAAACTTCTCAACCCACAAATGCCAAAAATTGTCAGTGGGAAAACTATGTGGGACCTGAGTGAAAGATGAGCATGCGATCTGGCCAGTCTGGTCCCAGCCCCAGGGTGGTGGAGATTATGTTGGTGGCCAGCAGTGGTGGCAGCAGCAGCAGCAGCAGTGGCAGAGGCTGCTTCCAGAGTTCCGGGTTCATAGACAGTGTGAGATCCAGCTGCTGATACAAAATCCCTGAAGGATGGTACCCCCATCCCCACTGGAAGTAGAGTCCTACCTTGACAAAGAGTTAGAAAATCATGTGTTTTACTAGGAAGATGAGTAAACATTGTAAAAAAACTCAGACTATAGAATCTTACTTTGGTGACAAGGAAAATCAGGACATACAGTCAGAGGAGGACAGCAGAGTGGAAGTTCCTATATCAAAAGTCTCCAAAAGAAACATGAATTGGTCACAGGCCATGGAGGAGCTCAAAAAAGGATTTTAAAAAATTAAGTAGAAGAGGTAGAGGAAAAATTGGCAAGAGAAATGAGAGTGATGTAAGATAATCATGAAAATCAATTCATCAGCTTGCTAAAAGAGATGCCACCCCAAAAATACTGAAGAGAATTACATCTTAAAAAAACAGACTAACCAAAATGGGAAAAGAACTCAAAAAAGTCAATGAGGAGAAGAATGCTTTAAAAAGCAGAATTGGCCAAATAGAAAAGGAAGTCCAAAAACTCACTGATGACAATAATTCTTTCAAAATTAGAGTGGAGCAAATGGCAGCTAATGACTTTATGAGAAATGAAGAAATTATAAAACAGAATGAAAAGAATGAAAAAATAAAAGACAATATGAAATATCTCATTGGAAAAAACCACTGACCTGGAAAATAGATCCAGGAAAGGTAATTTAAAAAATTATTGAACTACTGTAAAGCCTTGATCACAAAAAGCCTAGACATCATCTTTCAAGAAATTATCAAGGAAAACTACCCTAATATTCTAGAACCAAAAGGTAAAATGGAAATTGAAAGAATTCATCAATTACCTCTGGAAAGAAATCCTAAAAGGAAAACTCCTAGGAATATTCTAGTCAAATTGCAGAGTTCCCACATCAAGGAGAAAATATTACAAGCAGCCAAAAAGAAGCAATTCAATTGTGGAAATATATTCAGCATAACACAAGATCTAGTAGTTTCTACATTAAAGGATTGAAAGGCTTGGCATATTATAATCTGGAGGTTAGAGGAGCTAGGGTTAAAACCTGAATAAAATCCTTCAGGGGAAAAGATGGACATTCAATAAAATGGAGGACTTTCAAGCATTCTTGATGAAAAGAGCATAGCTGAATAGAAAATTTGGCTTTCAAATAAAAGAATCAAGAGAAACAGGAGAAAGTAAACAGGAAAGACAAATCTTGAGATACTTATTAAAGTTGAACTGTTTATATTCCTACATGAAAAGATGGTATTTGTATTTCATGAGACCTGTCTCAGTATTAGGGTAGTTGGAGGAGACAGACAGACAGACAGACAGACAGACAGACAGACAGACAGACAGACAGACAGATAGATAGATAGATAGATAGATAGATAGATAGATAGATAGCTAGATAGATAGATAGACAGATAGATAGACAGATGGCACAGGGTGAGTTGAATATGAAGGTATGATACCTAAAAAATAAAATTAAGGAATGAGAGAGGAATATATTGGAAAAAGAGGTAGAGGAGAGATAGAATGGGGTAAATTATCTCACATAAAAGAGGCAAGAAAAAAGTTTCACAATGAAGGGGAAGAGGAGTGAGGTGAGAAGGAATAAGTGAACCTTATTCTAATTGGATTTGGCTTAAGGATGGAATAACATACACACTCAATTGGGTAGCTTACCCTACTGGAAAGTAGGGAGGACAGAATATGGGGGGGGGAGGATGATAGAAAGGAAGGCAGGTTGAGGGAGGGGCAATCAGAAGCAAAAACTTTAGAAAAAGGACAGAGTCAAAGGACAAAATAGAATAATTGAGGGATGGGATTGTGTTCATCCTTTGTTGTTGAAGAAGACCATGCCATCAGAGAAATGATGACATGACTTGCACTTGACTTTGTTTTGAGGGAGGGAGGGCTGTGTGCAGGTCACCAGCCTCACTTCTCCTCCAGAGCCATCTGAATCCAGTGACCAGATATTCATCAGCATGACTGGAGATGACCCAGGGTGCATTGGGAGATCTTGACCACTTTAGACCAAGGTCTATTTAGGTACTCACTTAGAGTGAGGTAACAGCCATTCATTGAATAGGCCTGTTTAGGAAGTAGCCAGGGGATGGCCCCTTTGATGAGACAAAGAAAAAGAAAAACATCAGACTGGGAGAGAAAGAGTAGCAGTTACTACTGATAATCACTCACAAGCTAGGAGGGTCCAGAAGAGAACCCATGGGATAGGATGGAGGGAAATGTAGTTAGTCTTTCACAAGATGACTATTATGGAGGTGTTTTGCATAATTACACAAGTATAACCTATATTGAATTGCTTGCATTCTTAATGAGGATGGTTGGAGAGAGAAGAAGGGAGGGAATTTGGAACTCAAAATTTTAAAAGCAAATGTTAAAAAATCATTTTTACATGCAACTGGGAAATATATATATATATATACAGGCATCTATCTTTCCCTTCAAGAAATTAAAGATGAAGGGGATAAGAAGAGGAGATTATAAAAAAGAGGGCAGACTCAGGGAAGGGGTAATCAGAATGCATGCCATCTGGGGGTGGAGGGAGGGGAAAGATGGGGAGAAAATTTGGAACTCAAAATCTATGGAAATGAATGTTGAAAACTAGAGATAAATGAATAAATTTGAATATTAAAAAAAGGAAATAACATGGGGGATGATTTTTTAAAAAAGCAAGACCTATATGAACTGATACAACATAAATAGGAAGAATTGGGAGATCATTGTGTGCAAAAAACAAAAATGTTGACATGATGACAAACTGAAGGATTTGGCTGCTCTGAACAATACAGTGATCCAAGATAATTCCAAAGCACTCATGATGAAATAATGCTATCTGCCTCCAGAGAGACAACAGATAAAACTCTGAATGCAAATTGAAGTTTCTCTCTCTCTCTCTCTCTCTCTCTCTCTCTCTCTCTCTCTCTCTCTCTCTCTCTCTTTCTCTCTCATATACACACACGCATGCACGCACACACACGCACACACTCCATATATATAAAGATAATATGTAAATGTTTGGTTTCACATATATAATTGACATGATATTGTTTGCTTCCTAGTGATTGGGGGACATAAGGGAGGGAAGGAATATGGAAACTCAAAACTTAAAAAGAAAAAAAAAATTAAATGATAAATAAGAATCTGAAAAAAAAAAGAAAGCACAAAATCATTTTCTTGACCTACTATACCACAAGAAAAAAGTGAAGTTGCTGTAGACAAACCACTAGAGTTGTTGAAACCATAAGGTGCCATTCCAAATGAAATCACTTTGCTTTCTGAGCTTGTTCTGAATTAGGTTTGTAAGAATGTGAGCCAAGGCTTGAGTGTCAGACACAATGAGAATGGCAAAGACAGGCCTCCAAAGAGCACTTTTACATTTCTATTGGCTAGAATCTGAAGTGTGTACTTACTCATTGAAAGTACACATACTAAACTCATGAGTGCCAGAAGGGGACAAGAAAAGCTATATAGCTTCATAAATAACCGAGAGGAGTCAAGAGACCAAAATACAAAAGCACTAGCAAACTGAATAGTTTAATTCTCATGTAGGTTAATTAAATATTATTTTTAAAGATATCAAAGATGTATGGAGAAAAATGGGATAAGACATTTTAAGAAATGAAAATATTCTATTAAGTATTCTTAAATTTTGCCTCTAGAACAACAAATAAACATATCTTAAGGAAATAAAACAGAAGTTGAGGATTTTTTTTACACTTTTTTTAACCTTTTTTTAATCTCATTGTCTTAATCCATTTTACAATTAAAGCCCCTGACTATATGCTGTTGAGGAACTTAGATTTGACTGCCACACAAAAGTCTTATAACTGAGTATCAGTAAACCATATAACTCTGTATCCCACCCTTCTTTTTGTGGAGAGGAATCCTAGTAGATGTTGGATGTTTTGTAAATGCTGGTGGAGGTTAATTTTTGTTATGTATCTCTAACTGAATTTTAATCATTGAAAAGTGTGTATTAATTGACACCTAGCACCTGATGCTATACTCTTGTTCACAGTGAACATATAGTCAAGGAACATAACTAGAATTACCAGTACTAAAACCTGTGAGGATAAAAGCTGTATAATAAGACCTGGCCAAGCCCTACCAGCAATGAACTTAGAATTCAATAGGGAAGATAAGCTAAAACTTTGGAAAGAACTACTGAATAAAAATGATCAAAACACATTTCTTAAGCGAGTATGTGTCAGGCACTATACTAGGCACCTGTGTGACAAGCACAAAAGTGAGTTTCTGTCTTCAAGAAATGTATTCTATTTAATTAATTCACAGGTACTGACAGATTTACAAAAGAAGTATACCTGGTATACTGCCTATGTTTCATTTCCTTTGTTAAATTAGTGCCTATAAAAAACACTCAATCCTTTGTTTTATCTACAATTGTTTGGTTCCTTCAGATTTATTCATTTTTATTTATCAGAAATATTATATATGTGTGTATACATATGTATGCGTGTATATATTATAGTATCAGAAACATTTAGAAGAGAAATGAAGTTCTCCTCAATGAATAAAACTACACAGTGGAACAGTGAACATTTTTTTCTCACTGTGAAATAAAATTGTAAGATAATAGGTACAAAAAGTATTTTCAGGGGTCATCTAGTCCATCCGTCTGCCTTCAGGCTGAACTAAACCTAAACTCTCCAAGACAGATTGTTATCTATCCTATTTTTAAAGTTTTCCAGAGAGAGAAATTCAAACAAGTGTTACAAACCCATTCAGCAATTAGAAATTTGTGATGCTAGGGTTCCCCCTCCCCTCTTTGCTCTGGAATATTTCTGTACACCATTTCTATTAATTTATCTTTTTAATTTATTTTTAACTACTCCCATTTACAACTACTCTGTCATTTAAAAATTTCTGATCTCAAAACTTTAATTTGTATATCTCTCACATTACAAAACTCCAGCATAGACAATATGTTTTAATAAGTGTCTGAATGGGAGACCAGTGTAATTGGTACTAGTAGTTGATTTATTCTTAGCCTCAGGGTGAGATTGCTGACTCCTAATCTAATTGATTAATGAATATTTTTTGATTATATAGAGGAAAATATAAGAAGGTAGTATGATGTAATGAAAGGAACATTTGATGTGGGAGTCAGAATTCATGACCTTTAGTCCTGACCTAGCCATGGAATAGTTAGGGAACCTTGGACAAGGCACTTAACTTCTTGGAGGGCTTGTAGTATTTATACTCAAGAGCTTACATTCTACTGAACGATAGATACATACATAGATAGATAGATACATAGATAGATGATAGATAGATAGATGATAGATTGAAAGATAGATAGGTGATAGATAAATAGAAGAAAAAACAAAATATGTACAAACTTATAAAAAGTAATTTTAAGATGGAGAGATTATAAAAGGGAGGTGGAAGAGGCAGGAAATTAATCTGACCGTTACATTTCTGAGTCATTCTTTTGCCTGTGTATTTCATTGCTGTTTCTAAAGGTTCATTTCTCATCACATTCAAAGAGATGAAATAATTCAGTTTAAACATGGTATGGCATAGCATCTGTTAAATTTTAATAATTATATCTACTCTGCCTATTTTGTAGATTCATTATGAAAAGTAAAGGAAATCATATATTTGAACATGCTCTTTAAACTGACAAGTTTCATTTAAACATATGATATAATGAACTGGAATAATGTCGAGCAAGTGACATAATTTCTTTAGGTCTCAGCTTCCTTGTATAGGAAATAAGAAGACAGACAGAGAGACAGAGAGACAGAGAGACAGAGAGAGACAGAGAGAGAGAGAGAGAGAGAGAGAGAGAGAGAGAGAGAGAGAGATTTAAAAATTCTCCAAGGTCTTTGTTAACTTCAACATTCTGTGAATCAATGGAAAAGACATAGTGTATTTAGATTATATATTCCATAGGCAGGACAACTCTAACCTCTTATTATAGTGTTATGGTGACTCTCTTGGTTCTTCTAATCCCTAGAAAAGTTAGGTACCATTTGATGTTGAAGCAAGACCCCACAGGGTGGTATCCTGGAGCATGAGAAAGAATAAGGTGTATGTCTAGATAACTTCAGCCTAGAGGCTCAGAGGTGAAGAAAATGACAACAACCTGAGAGACAGAGATACTGTTTTCTTCACTGCAAATGATTACAGGCAAAGGCTTCAAAAAGAGATAGGCAGATATGGGAATTAAAAAAAAAAACCAAGTTAGGAAGATAAATTCTAAGAATGTGATTTCTATTTCTGGACTATAGTTTAAAAAACAGGAATGATAGCCTGCCTGTGAGGCATAGAGTACAAAGGAGCTGTTGAAAAATTTTTTTCCTGAATTTTCACAAATAACATTGAAAGAATGTTACAATTAAAAGTCAATGGGATGGAGAAGACTGCTTGCCTATAATGTTATGATCCTAGAAATTGTCAGGATAAAACAAAATCTAAGTAGCTTATAATACATTCATGGACTCGGGGGTCTAAATATCAACACACACTATATTAGTAACAAAGAACTACGTCTTGATGCAATTAGAAAATTTGATCTTACAGATATCACATAGCCCTGGTAGAAAAATGCCTTTAGCTGGAACTTGCTCTGAAAAAACATTATTCAAAATGAATAGAATAGATTATTTTGGGGTGGGGAGGGAACTCTTGTGAGTAAATCCAGGAAGGTGAGTAAAGAATCTTAATATAGAGTTATTTGGCATGGGATTGGGAGAGTTAGAAAATACTAAAGACAGAAAAGAATCAGTGACATGAAGGTATGATATGGTAGTGGTCTTGAATTTAAACTATCCAGGCATCTGCTGGTACATTCTTTCCCACCAAATGAGAACAACTAATGATGTCCTTTAAACTGTATTAATGATGTTATTTTCTAAAAGTGAAGGAATAAAGGAAGAAAACTTGTATTCTGAGTCTGTTTCTTACCAACTAGGAGAAACTGGTAGAAATTATGGGGAAATTTAAGTTTAACTTAAGAAAGAACATCCTAATAATCTGAGCTATCAAAAAGTGGGTGTGGACTGCCTCTAATTGATTGGCTCCTTATCACTGAAAGTTTGAAGCATAGACCAGATGCCCATTTTTAAGGTGATTCTTATTTGGGCATTTGTTGGGATTCTGGGGTCTGTTCTAACTGTGTCAGTCTGTTTTGGTAATCATGAGAGGCAATGTTTTGTAGTGGGTGGCCTCAGAATCAGGAAAAGCTCATCTCAAGTCCTGACTGACAAATGCCAGATATGGCCCTGGGACAGGGCTTTTACTTCTCTAGCTTCCCAGACAACACTCTTCAACTAAGCCGAAGAAGAGTCACTGATATGCACTGATAAATGAAGTTTCCATGAAAGGAGTTCTCTGTAACTATGAATCCATAGGTCTGTACTCATTTTTGAAAGAAGGTCATTCAGCTTTTTTTCATCATTTACCTTTCATAGTATTGTCTGTGATAGTTTGCTCTATATTTTTCCTGTTGAATTCTAACAATCTATCATCCATTGCTTTGTCACTTAAATTTCTTTCTCATTCACATCTTTCATGCTATTGCCTGAACTCTACTGATCTTTGTTTTTTTGAACCTTTCCCCCTTCTTTAATAGTGTTGTTACTACTACTACCCTTAATTTATTTTCCTCTGAATTGAAAATTTTGTCAGGAGAACACTTTCAACACTAAAAAAAAACTTCAAATAGTTTCCAGTCTAGGATATTCAAACTAAGAGCTATTTGTACCAAATAGTGGCAGAGGCTAAGCAAACATCAAATAGGCATTGGACTAGATTTCAGCAAAAGCAAAGCTAAAATAACAAATTGAGTTGAGAGTAATGTCTCTTCTGCTCCTGTAAGACTGCTGAAGTAGTCATTGATCTTATTTTTGTGTAGTTTGGGCTCAAATGAGAGAAAAGGAAGAATGAAATATTTTGTGTTTTCAGAGAAACTGAAATCAAAGAGAAGGTATTTTATAGTTCTACCAAATCATGTATATAATAGCCATATTTCAAAATTTCCTATTATGGTAAAGTTTACTTCCAGTATGCTTTTTTTTGGTGAGTAGATTAAGGAAAAATAGGATGAAATAGTAAGTCCTCCTGAAACAACTGAGCATTTGTTTGGAGAGGTAGTACAGGTAAATCAGGCAAGATTCTGGTTTGAAAAGTTCTCTCTTCCCAGGAGAATGGAACAGAGGCCAATATAATAGATATATGGGCAAGCACATATGCTAGCTTTTTAAGATAGAAAACTAGAGATCCAGGTGTAAAAAGCATAGTTTAATCCTGAAAATTTTTTATGTTATCCTTTTCCTCAGTCAGGTGAACATATTTATGGTTACTATTGGAAACGAAGCTTCCTACATTGACAAAGAATTATTTGTAAAACTGGGTGAAACATTAGCATTTGCAGGTATTGTAGAGATTATTTTTTTAGATGAATTTTGTTGTTTAGATGTGGAAGTTTTCTTCTACTATCTTCTGGTTGGATTTTCTGAGTTAATTTAAATGATCCAGTGGGGTTTTCCCTTTTTCTTCAATAACTTATTCATTGTTTCATTTGTCACTTATAATTTGGGAAATGCCACAATTTCCATGAAAAAAATATCTCCCAAAGCAGATGTAAATATTTTCAATATACTAGATTCCTACAGCTATACTATTCAAGTATATGTGGAAAATATTGTTTTTGAAGAGACAGTTCATATTTAGTTCATGATATTGTGCAATTCTGTAAGTTGTGCTTTCCCCCCCTAACTTAACCAACGTACTGAAAAAATAGAAATTAGAAAACTGGAAATCATCAGAATCATCTACTAATGCAAGGGCTATACATGTCTAGAGGGTTTTCAAACTATGTTTATTAATGAGAAGGAAAATGAGATAAAGAAATATTTAAAAATCCCCACCCCAAATGACTAGTTATTGATCTGTTTCACAATATCTATGCTGTCTGAGGTTACAAACAAAAAAAAAAATATTTAAATGCTTTGAGAATATTCAGATATATAATGAGGAAAATATCTGATCACAATGCCTCCATTTATTTTCAGGCTGTCTTTGTAACTGAATATTGTCATTCATTCATTAACTGGTAGTTACCCTTCTGTCAAACTTAGCTTTGGAAGGTTTATCTCCAGAGCTTTTCCATCTTGCTAGAATCTGAAAGTACTAGAACTCCACTCACATAACATTCAAGATTTCAGGATTATATTACTGTGTACATATCCAAATTTCTCAAAGATATCAGAATATATATATGTATTTATTTCATATTATATTTTTATTATTAATTATTATTAATATAATAATACTAATATATATTATTATGATTATTTATAGAGAGATTTTCACTGCAACATTTTCTATGATAGAAAAAATGAAAAAGTAAAAACAAAATCGGTGCAAATTCATTGTGGAATGTCTAAACTATAATATGTGAATGTCATGGATTATGTTAAATTATTATGCCATAAGAAATGACAAATGTAAGTAATTCAGAGGAAAATTGGAAGACTTATGAACTGATATATAACTGTATAAGCAGAACTAAATGCATGTAGTAACTACAATAATTGAAATGAAAACTGCAGTAAAAGTCAGCCAACATCAAATTAATCGCAATGACCAAAAGTATTTTCAGGTATTAGATGACAACAGCAATAACAATAACCAAATAAAAAGAAAAAGAAAGAAATAGCCTTTCCTTCCTTTAGGTGGTGAAGTTGGATATTTCAGGAACATAATGTTTCATGGAATATTATACAGTATAAATTTATCAGTTAGTTTTCCTTAACATTTTTATGTTAGGAGAGGGGCATGTAGGGGGTGCAGTAGATAGAGCACCAGTGCAGGAGTCAGAAGGACCTGAGTTCAAATCTCACCTTAGACACTTAATACTCACTAGCTATATGACCTTGGGCAAGTCACTTAACACTAATTGCCTCATCCTGGGTCATCTCCAGTCATCCTGATGAATATCTGGTCCCTGGATTCAGATGGCTCTGGAAGAGAAGTGAGACTGATGACCTGCACAGCCCTCCCTCACTCAAAACAAAGTCAAGTGCAAGTCATGTCATTATTTCTCTGATGGCATGGTCTTCGGGAACAAAGGATGAACACACGCAGATGTTAGGATGGAAGTTTCAAAGAATGTGTGGGAATAGCAGCATATCAGGAAGTTAAATCACTACAGCTCGAATTCCTCAAGGGAAAAGACTATTATGTTTTTGTCTTCTTAACCCTAGAGTTTAGCACAGTGCTGCTACATTGGAACAAACTACTTGTTGATTGAATGTGATATAATAAATAAAAAAAGCATAAAGTAAACAAACATACAAAAAGACAATATTACTTGGACACCACAATGAGAAATGTGTGTAGTTCTTCAATGAAGGAATCCCATATAGCATAAAGTAAGATTTAATACTGTCATAAAAATTAGTATTTAAAAGGTTTGGTGTACTTATGTTGAATACAGGATAGGGAATAAGGAGTCTTTTGTTTTCCTTTCCATGCTTTGTCTGTAGTGAAATATCTTTGAATGGGGAATCAGGTATGAAGCAGCCTTTCTAGTAGTTTCTCTTGCAAAGTCCCCAGGACTCTTTAAATTTTAAAAGAATGTCTATTCTATTAAAAACCACTGCTAGTGTTAAATTGGAATTATTTTAACATTACCCATGTGGTGGCCTAACTTAGCAACACAAAGAGAATAAGGTACCATTAATTTAATCTCCATTGATAGAATCAACAAAGACCTACAAATGAAATTTGTAAGGATGGATGATCTAGAAAATAAAAGGCAACATACCAAATGTCTAAGGAATGGTTTCAGAGGGAAAAAATTGATTTATGCAAACTTCATTAAAACAGATTTAGGAGCTGATGAAATGGCTCTAAAGATTGCAAAAGTACAGTGAAGTTTGCATCCAAAGGACAGAGAAAAGATAAAATGATGATTATATTTTTGTGCCACAAATGTAGTTGAGGAGGTAGTTTGATAGATGATACTCCCTAGAATTGACTCTATGTCAAGTATTTTATATGGTGACATAGCAATTTTTCATTCTGTTCTCTTTTTATATTCATATGATTAATTCAGTGTCTTAAATTAAAAGGAATCTAGTCAAGTGGCATGGGAAAAATAGGAGCATGTTTGCCAACAAAGAAGGTTTGAAACTAGGTCAATTTTTGTCGATAATTATTGTAGTGGATTTTTTTTTCCAAAAGTTATCTCATGGGTTTATTATAATTTAGAATTCCTTTACTTGGTATCTGAGGTGCCTCAATCTTTCTTCAGAAAGTCTTTTACCTGTAATAGTTCCAAGGGCCTCCTTATAATGGCACAAAGCTTAAATATAGTCACCCGGGTTCAGTCTCTTTGGAAACTGAATACTTTAGAGCACTGTAGAAATTCCCACATATTGGATTGTCATGGGAAAATGACCATGAGGCTCTTGTTTTATACACATAGTTTAAAGTGATCAATTTCAGGGCACATTGCATATCATTTTCATATATTCCATAGTTCCTTTTGGGGGTTGATGGGGTTCAGATTTAAAATGAGAAGGAACTTTAAAATATCACATTTTCCATCCCCCACCTAAGTTGAGGAAACTGGGGCACAGTAGAAGTCAAATGCTTGCACAAATTACGTGGGCAGCAAAAAAGGGAAACCTTGAATTATCTATATTTTAGGGCCCTTAATATTAAATTAAAAATCCAATAGTTTTTCTAATCTGAGTGAAATTTAATCTTGCTTTTTCAAATTTATGAAAACCTTAATGGCTAAGCAAAGAAGTTTGCTCTCTCACCCTTGAACTTGCATTTAACTTTCCCAAAATCTACAAATCTTGGATAAGACTTAATAGATCATCTAATCTGGCACATAACTAAACAAAAATCTCTTCTAAAATAGCCATCACAAATAGTTAGTAAGTCTCCACTTGAAAAACCCTAGTGATGGAAAGACCACTATCTATCATTTTACTTTGGGACTTAAATTATTAGATTAGATATCCCTCACCATTCTTCCCTACATAACCATTGCTCCATTCTCTCCCCTAAACATCCCCTCCAACTCTTTCCTTCTCCAGAATATTCATCCCTTCCCTTAATTCTAGTAGCATAATCTCTAATCCACTCACCATCTCAGTTACTCTCCTCTCTATGTGTTTCCATTTGTCAGTGCTTTTCACACATGTCATATTCATGCCTAAAATTCTTTGAGATAATTGTTTCACTTTCTCTGCCTATTGGAATCATGATATTTAGAGTTTGGAAAAAAATCTGGCCATAAAATTTGCCTAGGATGTAGAGTGTGTTAGGGGTGGAAGTGGAGGGGAAGGTGAAATAATACTGGAAAGATAAATTGGAATGAGATCACTGAAAGTCTTAATAAAAGTCAGGCTAAATCATAGTTGTTGTTTGTAAGCAAAACAGAAGCCCTGAAAGTTTTGAGGAGAATGAAATTGTCACACCTGTGTATGTTGAAGATTATATTGGCAGATGTCTTAAGATAGTATAATAAATCCCATTAATAAAAAGATTTGTTCACAGAGTGAAGTTTGGATTGGGTCAAAAGGCCACATTTGAGGATCCAGAGAGCCAAATGTAGCCTCAAGGCTTCAGGTTCCCCACTCCTGGTTTAGATAATGGAATTTCTTGGAATGGGAAGACCGATTAGGAGGAAAGTGGTGATAAGGGCATGAACTAAGTTTAGAAGAAAAAGACAACAGTGATATATATTTTTGGCATCAATCAACAAGCATTTATTGTGTTCCTAACACTGTACTAGGTACTAGGTATACAAAGTCATAAAATAAAACAATCTATGCTCTCAAGGATATTGCATTCTATCAAGAAAGATATTATGTACAAGTATGTATGTACACATGGAACAAATTTAAAATAAATATGAGGTAGTGAAATACAAAGTAGTTAAGAAGGGAGAGACCTAGTAGTTTGAGGTATTGGGGGCAAGGGAAAGGTCCGTATAGAAAGTGATACTAGAGCTGAGTCTTTAAAAAATGATGGATTCTCACTACACTTTTTTATTGGAAAAATATGCAGATGAGAGGTGGAGTACCACGTGCAAGAAACTATCCTAGAAGAATACACTGGGACACATTGTAAATGATTCTACAATATATGTAGAGGATTCCATATTTTATCCTAGAGACAATAGCAAGTGATTATAGCTTTTTGAGTATGTGAACAACATGGTGAGACCTGCAATAAAGGATAATCACTTCTTGTACCTGTGTGGAGGGTGGAATGGAATAGAAGAGACTGAGGAAAGAAAGAGCAATTAGGAGGCCTTTGCAACATTCCAGGCAAAAAGTGAAGGGAAGGTGTTGTCTGTTTGACTTGTAAGAAAGAATCAGATTAAGAGATGATATTTTCACTCCCCTAGCAAGATTTTTCAACTAACTAGCTGTATGGGATGAGAGAGACTAAAGACTTGAGAGTAACACTGAGGTAAAGAACCTATTAAAATAGAATAATGATGGTAAAGTAATGGCATTTTGGTGGGGGTGGTTATGTAGGAAAATATAATCAGTTCTGATTTGAAAAATGTTGACTATGCATATCTCTAGTATACACAGTTTGAATTTTCCAGTAGGCAAAAGGTAATATGGGACAGTAATGAAGGAACAATACTGAGGTTATGTTAGTCTTTGGTACAAAAAAGATAATTAAACCTAAGTGATTTGATAACCTAACCAAGATAGGGTACATAGAGAAAAGAAAGACAAGGACTTGAGAAGGAGCTTTGAGGATTCAAAAAGTTAGGTGTACTTGATATGGATGATTAGTTAACAAAGGAAGAGATATAAGACTGGCTGGAGAAGAACTGGGAGAGAATGGTTAAAAGTGTCAAAAGTATCAGAAAGTTCAAGAAAGATGAAGACTGAGAGAAGACTATCAGATTTTTCAGTTATAAAATCATTGGTAACATTGCAGACAACAGTTGCAGTTGAGTGAAGATGTGGGAGTTCAGACGAGCGAGAGGTGAGAAAATAGAAGCAATGATTATCAACAACTTTTTTTCTAAGAGATTGATATATGGAAGAAAGTTATATGGTGAGGAGATGGGAGGGTGTAGGAAAGAGTTTTATAAAGGTGAAGGATTCTCGGACACATTTATAATAAGCAAGGAGGGAAAAGATTGAAGTTTAGAGATAAGGACATTATATTAGAGGTGAAAGTGTTGGGAATAGACGTGAGCAGATGGGCTCAAGGACACATATTTACAGTTTGGGACTGGTGAGCAATACAACTTCTCATTCAGAGATAGGAGTATAGATAAGATAGTAAGGAATAATGATAATGGACTTTTGAGAATAAAGAGGAGAGAGAGCTCATAGTAAATGATCTTGATTATCTTAGTAAAGCATGAGGGGGATGTCCTTAAATTAGAGGATAGAAATTAGGGAAGATGTAGAAATCATAAAAAGAGAAGATATGAAACATCCTCTGTGGAGAAGGGGATAGAGAATCATTTTGAGGGAAGTAAATTGATTACCTTGTTTAAGTGAAGGCCTAGTTGAGGTTACATAAGAAATATTTGTAGGTACTCATTAAGCTTGGTTTCATGACTTTGTCTACCTCCATTAAGCAGCATGTGAAGGTAAGAAGAGAAGGAATATTATAGGAGGGATCTAGGTTTGGGATATGGCAAATGATGAATAAAGATTGGGCAAGTAGATCATCATATAAGATTGAACTAGTTAACTCTATGTTCAAGACTGAAAAGGGAAAAATGTAAAGTCAGAGTTACTACCTGAGTCAGTAGTGAATGCTATATATAGGGCTATGTAGGAGTCACCTTGTATTGTTTCACAAAAGCTTATTTTTAAATTGTAATGTGAGCACTTACATCCTAGAAATCAGCAAATGCTGCAAATAAGGGTCTGATTGTATTGTTAGTTGTTTAGATTTAATAAAATGTTAATGATTCACATTAAACTTACAAGTCTGCCATGTATGCTTTGTTTTCAGAGAGCCAGTTATTAAACCTTTACTAGCATACCTCTTGATGGGTGTTATTATGATGTGAGTGAAGAATAGGTTTAGAGGATAATGCATAGAGGGAGATGAAATAAAAGTGGGACATGACCAAATAAATTAATGTCAAATGTTTTGATCAGCATTAATATCACTTGAAACCTGTTTGGATGTGGGCATGTGAGAGAAAAGGAAAAGTCAAAGATCACAAGTTGAAAGCCTTGGTGATGGAAAGTATAAGGAACCATTAACTAATATGGAAAAGTTGGGAAGAGGGACAAGTTTGGGGAAAGAAGTTTTCGGTTTGAGGCATGTTAAATTTAGGTATCATTAGAATGTCTATGAGGATATATTCAATATAAAGAGTAAAGACTAGAGTACATATCGATTTGGGAGTGCTCTCCATGAAACCACTAATTGAATCTATGGGAAGGGATGAGATAACCAATAGGAAAGTGTGTGTGTGTGTGTGTGTGTGTGTGTGTGTGTGTGTGAGAGAGAGACACAGAGAGAGAGAGAGAGAGAGAGAGAGAGAGAGAGAGAGAGAGAACATTAAAATTCACAGCCCCAACTCAGATTTCAATGTTCTTTTTACTAAATTATAATTGATTATATAGTCTTGATTCTACTACAGTATCTACCATATTACTTTTCACATAGTAGGAGGTCAATAAATGTTTGTTTATATATTAATTAACAGCCAGAAACAAGCAACTTTTTCTTCACTAATTAACAAAGCATTCACCTTTTGGAAAACTGTAATCAAAAAGACCTGGGGACTCTAATGGATGATTGCAGTTGTCTAAAATTGATTACCTTAGACATTAATTAGATTGGCAATTTCTTTTAAAAGGGAAAAATGCAAAGATCTCCAATGAGAATGAAATCAGATGTGGTTTATTTGTCAGTGATGCCTTTGGGTAAACAATTTGTAAGGGTCTTAACATCAATCATAGGATTAAGATACTCAATCCTATTTTTCTTTTATTAGAATACAAGAATAGTACTGTAAAGCATAACAATACCACATTTGAGATGAAAAAAAAATTCATCATCCATGCATGCAGCCTAATAGAATAGTAGCAGAGGGCCATGTTAAGAAGCTAGGAAGAAAACAAGTATAACACGCAATCTGTCTTATTCCTTAAAGTAATCAAAAGATTCAGTCATCTACAAGGTTAAGATTATGAGTACTGTCCTTGGTCTATTCACCATTGTTTAAACATCAACTGTGTGCAGAGTCCTGCACTAGGAGTTTTAAGGATATATCAAAGATGTACTTTAATAGACAGAGTTCCTGATCTGAGTGATTTCAGACTTTAGTAAAAGGAAAGAAAGAAGTCACTATTTAAAATAATTTGTATTTATTATAATAAACAATAATTACTCAGTAAATATTTGTCAATTCACCATATACATTATCCATGGAAATGAACTATCTCCCTTTCTGGCAGAATCTATGGTGTTACAACATTGAACAGTTTATTGTAGATATTTTGTTCCCTTCCAGGCTTTGATGTAAAAGACAGATCAGTAACACTGGGAGAAGCAGAGTCCTGCTAAAATGTGTTGCCTTGTCTGTGTGTCTGAACTTCAGTACCTTGGATAGCAGTCTGCTGCAGCAGCAGACCTATAGCTGCTGCCAATTTTCTTTCTCTGTATCCTGGTTGGAGTTTAGTAGTTAAGCCCTCCTTCTACTGTATGGATCCTTGACTTCACCAATCACCTCAACTATGTTTTTCACAAAACAGATGAACATTAATATAAGAAGAAATGTGAAGAGGTGCAAATAATTCTATAGAAAAATATGTTTCAAGGCAAAACAAACAAATAACAAAAGAGTTCCCCTTTCTTTTCTTTCCATTACCCTTTTTCTTTTCTTACTGTTCACCTTCCTATTATTTTACATTCCTCCCCTTCTCCTAACCTTTCACCTTTCCCACTTTTCTTTCCTTCTTAAGTAAGTGAATGCTTAGTTTGGCTATTATGGGAGTGAAAGGAAAAGGTCAGTGAGGCATTGGAGAGCCATTGAATGTCAATGAATATTACCTTTTCAGGACTGCTTATTCTAGGGAAAAAAATAGATTGAAAAGATGTAACACTTTATCACAATGGCTGTGGAGAAATAAGAGTGGACTTAACACAAACTTGCTTTTTATAGGGCACACATAATTTATGTTATATAAAATTTATAATTTTATTATATATAATTATATATGCAGAGATATTCTGACTTTAGCTCTTATTTATGTTATCACACTTCTTCCTTCCCTCAATATGAATGACATCAGGTTGAAGTACTTGCCAAAACAAAAGCAATGACTTGGCAAAAGGAGTAGCCTTTCATGCCTCATTAACCTTGATTTGCTATCCTTTGTCACTGTCCAAATGATAATGATAATAGTGGTTCTCAACTCATGGTTTACTGTAGGTTGAGAATGATGCTATTAATTCAGGAAGTGGCAAAAAATATAAGTCCATTTTAAAACTCCAGAGTTTTAGCTTTTTTCATATTTACTCATGAAAAATTTAGCTTATCTCTGAAGGTAACTAAACTAAGTCTGTGACCCAGAAATAAGTTACTGCTTTTAATGGAGTACGACCTCAGGTTCTATTTGTTTCAGGATGTGAGGCAACTTCTTTCCCCACTGGCTTTCAAATTTGTTCTCCATTCTTTGAATTCACAAGACAGATGAGGAAAAACAATGCCACTAGGAAAATCCTTTCAAGTCTTCTGCAATGTATGCAGTTAGAAACACTCTAAGCCAGTCTTTCTCTGATGTGAGCTCTGAGGACAGACTGACTGCTGAACAAGAAACAGAGTGGGGGGCTGTTATGTCTAGTGAATAGAGATACATTTCATCCATTAAGAAACATGAAAAAATAAACTTTGGGAATGAGATCTAAAGGAGATATATTAGTTAATTAGAACAGTTAATGTTTATATCTGTCCTTTTACAAAATATTATTAAAATAATTAGGCTTTAGATACATTCCAAAGTTTAGTAGATATTTATTGAATACCTATTATAGGCAACAAACTATTGTGAGCATGATAAATGCAAATTATTAGATCATTGGGTCAAACCAAGAGTTGTAGGGCTTCTAAGACAAAACTGAATCACATCTGCTTTGAAGGAACATGGAGGAGGTTGCAGTTGAACTAGACCTTTAATGAGGGATGGGTAGAATTTCAGTAGCTGGAAATCAATACTAGTTAGTAGTTAGTAGTTATGTAGTGCTTTTTGGTTTCTGAAGTGAATTATATAGATTAACTCATTTGATTCTTGCAACAGCCCTGTCAGGTAGCTGATAATAATATTGTACACACGAGGAAGCTGCAGCAGAGACTTTCCCAGAGTCACATAGCTAGTGTCTGAAGTCACATTTGAATTCAGGGCTTTCTGACCCTAATTCCTGAATTATATCCTCTGAACTACCTGTTTGCTGTGAGAATGGACATAGAGACATAGGCCATTTCTAGATGGAAAGGATAGCATTAACAAAGGTGTAATTTGTGAAGGATGGATGTGTACAGAACCATTTGAAGGAAACATAGTTTTCTATAGGGCAGAACTGGAAGACAGCTGGAAAGAGGATGAGTTCATAATGTAGACACCTTCTTTCTAAAAGTTTTACTGATGTGTTTCTGTTTTTATATGACAAATATTTCAAAAAATACTTTATCTTGTCCTCTTATTCCATCAAAATGAATCGCATCTAGTAAATTATTTTTTTCTTTGTAAAAATTATTCTCTCTGCTGAGAGAGAGAAGTATATATCTCATTATCTCTACTCTGGAGCTATTGTGTTTTTTTTTTAATTACTTAGAGTTGAGCTCCTTTAAGTGATCTTTTAATTTATATTGTTGTGGTCATTCTCTTTATTTCACTCTGGATCAATTCAAACTTTCCCATGTTTCTCTGAATGCACTATATTTGTTATTTCTTATTACATAATAATGTTCAATTACATTCATATATCACAATTTGTTTAACCATAGCAAAGTTGATATTATGCTGGACTGGGAGTCAAAAAGATCTGGGTTCAAATCTTACCCCATCCTCCTAAAAAGCTGTTTTGCCTCAGGAAAGTCATTTAACATTTCTAAGTTTCTTTTTGCTCATCTGGAAAATAAAGACATTGGATTATTGATTCAAAATGTCTCTTTTAGCTTTAAAAATCTATGATCATATGATCATTCCATACACATTCTGTAATCTGTGGGCTCTCAATGTGCTTTTAGTTCTTTATTAAGTTGTAATATTTTGAATTTTATCAGCATGTAACAGTATCTTCCACCAATCCTTTTTGAGGTACACTTTTTTCTGCTGATAAGAAATGTAAATAATTATGAATGCATGTGAGTTCTATTGCAAATAAGATATATAGTTTGATACCAACAGACCATTAGTTGCTTTTACTTAAAATTTTCTGTGCCAGTTCTGCTAAATTAGCTTGAAAATTCATTTTTATAAGTATAAACTTTATACATTGATTCATGTAAAGAAAGTCTAGGTGATACAGGAAGATTTGTGCAGGGATTTCTAATGACACAATAGGCCTTTGTAGAGAGTAGGAGAAGGAGCTTTTATTGTTTAAAACAGTTGAATTTCCATAAATTTTCTGCAGAATCATTGACTTCCTCCTCTTTGAGATATTTGCACTGTATGAGATGACAGCCATGCCTGTCTGACTAGACAAATTGTTGGAGCAGCACCACCTACAATGGCTTATGTAGTGGTTGGAGGGGGAGGGAGCTAGCAACCAGAACAAGAAATTGGGAGTACAGATATTACATATTTAGCTTGGCTTTAATACTTATAGTGTCCTTTTCATCACTTTATATACAGGTGACCTCCCGAGATTCTCATTCTCTTGCACCATATTTATAAACATTCATTTAAAAGATAGGCCGTAATGCTCAGCCTAGGGTCTGGAATCATAGTCTATTTCAAATAGTTCATTTTCCATTGATATTCTGACTTATGTGCCATTTACGGAATTTCTTGTGTGCTTTACAGATTAAGCCTGCAATGTCTCTATATGAGAGTGGGTTATTATTTCTATCTGCAATTTCTCTTTCAATGATTCTCTAGCCTTTGCTTGAAGATCACCATCTCTTTGCTTCCTAAGGTGGCCCATTCCATTTTTAAACACATTGAATTGCTAGAAAAGAGGTTTTTTTGGCTTATATAGATTCTAAATCCATTTCCCAGAACTTCAAACAATTGGACCTAGTTTTAGCCGTCTTCTTCCATACACTCAACATGAACAAGTCTATTTTTTTTCTGTATGCTGACTCTTCAAAATTAGTATGTTGCATTCCCCATAATCTTTCTCTTCTCTAGACTATTTATTCACAGTTACTTCAACCAATTCTTATATAGCATTATATAGCATTATATACCATTAAAGTTACTCTTTTCTTAAAGGCAGCTATGTGGAGCAGTGGATAAAGGGTTGGACTTGGAACAGGAAGACCTGAATTCAAATCTGTCCTCAGGAACCTGCTAACTCTGGAACCCTGAGCCAGTCACTTACCCTAAGCCTGCCTCATTTTCCTCAGCTATAAAATGGAGATGATAATAACACCTGTGGGTGTTCTTGTGAGGTTCAAATAAAGTATTCGCAAAGCTCTTAGAACAGTTATTTTTATATTAGCCACGTATTTCCTTCCTTCCTCTGCATGTGCTATAGTTTGTCAATATAGAGCCAATGTGAAAAGATATTCTTTTTTTCTCTTTTTTATGTTTATTTATTTTTAGTTTTCAACATTCATTTCCTCAAAATTTTGAGTTCCAAATTTTCTCCCTGTCTCTCTCCTCCCTCCACCCCATAATGTTTTCCATTCTGATTACCTCTTTCCTCAATATGCCCTCCCTCCTATCACACCTCTCCCTTTCCTTATCCCTAACTTCTCCGTTTTCTTGTAGGGCAAGATTGATTTCTATACCCCATTACATGTATTTCTTATTTCCCAGTTGTATGCAAAAACAGTTCTCAACATTTTTTCCTAAAACTTTGAGTTCCAACTTCTCTCCCTTCCTCCCTCCCCACCTATACCCCCAAGAAGGCAAGCAATTCAATATAGGCTACATATGTGTAGCTTTGCAAAAGACTTCCATAATGCTCATGTTGTGTAAGACTAACTATGTTTCCCTCCATCCTATCCTGCCCCCCATTTATTTTATTCTCTCTTATGACCTTGTCCCTCCCCAAAAGTGTTTACTTCTAATTACTCCCTCCTCCCATTTGCCCTCCTTTTTATCATCCTCCCACCTCACTTGTCCCCTTCTCCCCTACTTTCCTGTAGTGTAAGAGAGATTTTCATACCAAATTGAGTGAGAATGTTATTCCCTCCTTAAGCCAAAAGTGAAGAGAGAAAGCTTCACTTTTTCCCTCCCACCTCCTCTCTTGTATACTTCATTGAAAAAGCTTTTTCTTGCCTCTTTTATGAGAGATAATTTGCCCCATTCCATTTCTCCGTTTCTCCTCCCAATATATTCCTCTCTCATCCCTTAATTTTATTTTTTTAGATATCATCCCTTCTTATTCAACTCACCTTGTGCTCTCTATCTGTGTGTGTGTGTGTGTATGTGTATGTATAATCCCTCCCACTACCCAAATACTGAGAAAATTCTCAAGAGTTACAAATATTATCTTTCCATGTAGGAATGTAAACAGTTCGACTTTAGAAAGTAATTTATGATTTCTCTTTTCCTGTTTACTGTCATGCTTCTCTTGATTCTTGTGTTTGAAAGTCAAATTTTCTATTCAGTTCAGGTCTTTTCATCAAGAATGCTTGGAAGTCCTCTTTATCGTTGAATGACAATTTTTTCCCCTGAAGTATTATACTCAGTTTTGCTGGGTAGGTGATTCTTGGTTTTAATGCTAATTCTTTTGACTTCTGGAATATCATATTCCAAGCCCTTCAATTCCTTAATGTAGAAACTGCCAGATCCTGTGTTATCCTGATTGTATATCCACAGTACTTGAATTGTTTCTTTCTAGCTGCTTGCAATATTTTGTCTTTGACCTAGGAACTCTGGAATTTGGCTAAAATATTCCTAGGAGTTTCTCTATTCAAATCTCTTTGAAGAGGTGATTGGTGGATTCTTTCAATATTTATTTTACCTTCTGATTCTAGACTATCAGGGCAATTTTCCTTGATAATTTCATGAAAGACAATGTCTAGGCTTTTTTTGATCATGGCTTTCAAGTAGTCCCGTAATTTTTAAATGTTCTCTCTTGGATCTATTTTCCAGGTCAGTTGTTTTTCCAATGACATATTTCAAATTATCATCTAATTTTTCATCCTTTTGGTTTTGTTTTGTAATTCCTTGTTTTCTCATAAAGTCATTAGCTTCCATCTGCTCCATTCTGATTTTTGAAGAACTATTTTCTTCAGTCAGCTTTTCAGTCTCCTTTTCCATTTGACTAATTCTGCTTTTTAAAGTAATTTTCTCCTCGTTGGCTTTTTGGACCTTTTTTGCCAATTGAGGTAGCCTATTTTTAAAGGTGTTATTCTCTTCAGCATTTTTTTGGTGTCTCCTTTAGCAAGCTGTTGACTCTTTTTTCATGATTTTCTTGCATCGCTGTCACTTCTCTTCCCAATTTTTCCTCCACCTCTCTTACTTGATTTTTAAAATCTTTTTTGAGCTCTTCCATGGCCTGAGACCATTGCATATTTATTTTGGAGGCCTCTGATGGTAAGCATTGTTCTTCCTCACCTGAAAGTATGGAAGGAAATACCTGCTCACCAAGAAAGTAACCTTCTATAGTCTTATTTTTTCCCTTTTGGGGCATTTTCACAGCCAGTGACTTGAATTTTGAGTCCTTTGTCAAGAGCGGGGTATACTCTGGGGATCTGTAAGTTCTCAGTTCCTCCAAGGTGGTACAATCCTGGCCTAGGCACTGGTTTGGGAACTACCAAAGCTTTTCTGCCCAGGATCTGCAAGTAGAATTCCCTTTCCAGAGCCTCCACCAGTTCCACTCAGGGCTGAGACTCAGATCAGTGGCTCAATTACCCCAGGATCTTTAGGCAGAGGACTCCAAAAATGGATGCTGCTGCTGCTGCCACTGCTGCCAGCTCTGCCTCCACCTCCACAGCTGCCTGGAATTGGGGTTGGGAAGGACCATGCTCCCTTATCATCCAGTTGAAAAAGCTTTCTCACTGACCTTTGAAGCTGTCTTTGACAATTGTGGGTTGAGGGGATCTGAGCACTGCAGCTGCTGCTGAGAATTCTGCCCCTGAGGCCTGTTGCAGGTTTTTGTCCCTCCCACACAACTTCGTGTGGCCCACACCAGGTTGCACTTCTCTCGGCTCTGCACCCTGTGTGGTAGACCTTTCCTGTCAGCCTTCCAGACTCCCTTGGACTGGAAATCTCTTTCACTCTGTCATTTTGTGGCTTATGCTATGCTAGAATTTTTTAGAGTCATTTTTTACAGATATTTTACGGGCTGTGGGGGAAGAGCCAGAGTATGTGCATCTTTCTACTCTGCCCTCTTGCCTCCATACCCCAAAGAAAGATATTCTAATTCTCTATTGGTAGATTTGAGAATTGGTTCAACTGTTCTGGAAAAGTAATTACGTTTATGAGAGAACATTTACTTCTTCTTTCACAAGGATATTTAGAGGGATCAAATGAAATTACATATGTAAAGACCTTTTCAAGGCATAATAATCTACATAAATTCCATTTCTTACTATGGCCAAAGTGGTAATTTATAGCAATGTTCAAGGTATTTTCGAGAAAAAGTGAAAACATAGTTGGGAACCTCTTTTGTCTTTGTAGGTATGAGGCTGTGTGGAGTGTTTAAGGAGGATTACTCCATCCAGTGTGGCCTGCTGATCTCTTTTAAGGGCTGCTCATGTATCTGTTGTGTTCACCTGCCACCTAACTCTCTCCTGTGGCTCCAAGAAGCTATAGTATGTGCAGTGGTCAACACCCTGAGTAATACCATTTCAGCAGATGGGATAAACCAGGTTGAGGGCAACCAACTAGCCTCAAACCCATCAGTGAATTTGGGGGAAGAGGGGGCAGTAACTGCCCCAAGCAACTACCCCAGTTAGTGAAATGGGTAGATTCTAAAAGTAATAAAACAATCAAAAGCCATAATATCTATCACTGTTTTGGCATCTGTGCTAAACCGGGATGAGAGTAACAGACCAGGAACTCATAGAGGAGTTAGAGGGATGTCTACCCCAGTTGATGAAGGAGGAGCTATGAAGCACTTAGAGGTTGGTCAGACATGAAAAACACCAAAGTCATTCACAATATCCCAGGTCATTGCTAGTCTTGCTGACTTTTGTCTTGCCTCTGGACTTCAATGATTCAGGAAGAGAGAGCAAGGTTAATGACTTAAATCTAATTCACAAGACACTTCTAGATGACATCATTGGTCCTTTTCTAAAAAGAATGATGAACTGCAAGGTGGGAGGAAAAGGTTTTGAGGTAAAGTAGTACCAATGAGAATGGAAAGGAAAAGACATATATAAGATACATTTTTAATGGAAGGATGGAAAAGATATAGTGACAATTAAACATGGTAAATTAGAGTGATGAAAAGTGTCAAAGATGACCCAGATTCTGAGTCAAGAAACCTTGGTGAAAGGCACTACCATTTTCCTCAATGTCAGTTTTTTTTTTTTTAAGTCATAAACTTAAAAAATAAGATTGAGGCTCCTGAGATTAACATTGTTTAAATAAGTCGTCAGATATATATCCTAGTAATAACTCTTTGTTTAGAGGCAATATAATTATCTACCATTGTTACTACTGTCTATTCTAATTTCAAATTAACCTTGAAAATTTGATTGTGTTATCTCCCCCATCCCCCCATAAAAACAAATCAAATCCCGACTGCTTTGAAGATACACCTTGAGCATTTATAATACATAGAGATTACATTAACATAGCCTTGTAGGCTGTCTTTTGACTCTCTTAAAATACTCAGTTGTTTTGAGGACTTGGATTTAAGCAATAGCTGGTGCTATAGGGCATAGAGCTCCAGGCCTAGAATCAGGAAGATTCATCTTTCTTAGTTCAACGATAGACTTAGACACTTACCAGCTCTGTGACCCTCAGTAAGTCACTTAACCCTGTTGCCTTAGTTTCTTCATCTGTAAAAAGGGCTGGAAAAGGAAATGGCAAACCACTTCAGTATCTCTGCCAAGAAAACTCTAAATAGGGACATGAGGAGTCAGATACAAATGAAATGACACAACAAAACAATACTAATAAAATATCTGAATCTGTATAACGATAAGACATATTACAATAAGTTTCTCATAATATTTGCTGCAATTTATAGGGTGATTTTAGTTTTGGCTTTGGAAAAGGGAGATAAAAATGAGAGCATGGAAGAAATGTGGGAGACAAAGATTCAAACAGCAAATAGAGTCATGCTTATCAAGGAGGTAGTGGTTGCTTTTCCCTGTTTTTTCTGTACTTCCTACCTACCAAGTTGGAGAAATGTTTAATAGACTATCACTAATACTTTTTAAACTTTTCCTTTAAAATATTTTGTTATTTTTTAAGTGTCACTGTTACTTTCTAATAATGACACTTCCAAAAAAAGTTATACTCTCAAGGAACAAATCACCATATTTAAGCAAAACAAATCTATACATTGGTTTAATCTGAAAATGTATAACTCATTCCACACTTACTATCCATATGCCTCCTCTCAGCTGAGAGGTGTGAAACATGGCTTATCATCAACTCCTCTGGGATCAGTATTGATAATTGCATTGGTAGTAAAAAAAAAAAAAAAAAGTGATTGTTCCAAAGTCTTTCAAAGTTGTTTTCCTTTACATCACTGTAATCTCTAGGTAACCATACTCCTGGCTCTGCTTACTTTTCTTCTACATCAGTTCATAAAAGTTTTCCAAAGTTTCTCTGAATTTTTCATGTTCTTCATTCTTTTTGGCAAGATAACATTCCTGTATATTTATTTATCACAATTTTTGCAGCCATTCATCAGTTAATGGATACCAACTTTCCTTCTTGTCCTTTACTACTAAAGAAGTGCTGATAATTATATGTGGACTTTTCTCTCTGTCTTTGGACCTCCTTGGATTATGTGTTCTTTAGAGATTTTTGAAGTTAAATAACCCTTTTTGTTTCTGTTTGTTTATTTTTTTATTAGTTAATTTATTTATTTTCAGTTTTCAACATTCACTTCCATAAGTTGTAAATTTTCTTCCCCAAGACAGCACATAATCTGAAATAGGTTCTACACATACACTGCTATTAAACACATTTTCACATTAATCATGTTGCACAGAAGAATTATAATAAATGGAAGAAACTATAAAAAAGAAAAGAAAATAGTCTGCTTTTCTCTGCATTCAAACTCCATAGATCTTTCTCGGGATGTGGATGGCATTTTCCATTATGAGTTCTTTGGAATTGTGTTAGGTCCTTGCTTTGCTGAGAAGGACTAAGTATAACAAAATTAGTCATCACACACTATGGCTATTACTGTGTACAAAGTTCTCCTGTTCTCATTTCACTCAGCATCAGTTCATATAAGTCTTTCCAAGTTTTTCTGAAGTCCCCCTGTTTATCATTTCTTATAGTACAATAATATTCCATTATATTCATATACCAACTTGTTAAGCCATTCACCAGTTGGTGGACATCCCCTCAATTTCCAGTTCTTGACTACCACAAAAAGAACTGCTATAAATATTTTTGTACATGTGAGTCATTTTCCAATTTTTCTGATCTCTTTAGTATACAGCTCTAGTAGCAGTATTGCTAGGCCAAAGGGTATGCACATTTTATAGCCTTTTGGGAATAATTCCAAATTGCTCTCCAGAATGGTTGGATCAGCTCACAGCTCTACCAACAATAAATTAGTGTTCCAACTCTCCCCACATCTTCTCCAACATTTATCATTTTCCTATTTTGTCATGTTATGTTAGTCAATCAGAAAGGTATGATTTGGTACCTCAGAGTTGTTTGGATTTGCCTCTCTCTAATCAATAGTGATTTAGAGCATTTTTTCTATGACTGTACATGGTTTAATGTCTTTCTCTGAAAACCACCCGTTCATATTAGCTTCTAATATGAAGCTTCTAATTCTAATTTGTAACAAATTGTTTTCTTCAGTTAGCTTTTGTACCTCCTTATCCATTTGGTCAATTTTACTTTTTAAGGATTTGTTTTCTTAAGTGATTTTTTTCCGTTTCATCAATTCTATTTTTTAAAAGAATTGATCCTTTTTTTCTCCTACCTCTTTTATATGACTTTTAAAATCCTTCCTGAGCTCTTCCAAGAATGCTTTTTGATGGGAAAGGGTCCCACATGTACAAAAATATTTATAGCAGGACTCTGTGGTGGCCAAAAACTGGAAACCAAGGGGCTGTCCATCAACTGGGGAACGGCTGAATAAATTATGGTATATGAATGTAATGGAATACTATTGTGCTATAAGAAATGATGAACAGGAAGACTTAAGAGAGGCCTGGAAAGACTTATATGATCTGATGCTGAGTGAAAGGAGCAGAACCAGAACTTTGTGCACAGTAACAACCATAGTGTGTGAGAGATTTTTCTGGTAGACTTGGAACTTCATTGCAATGCAAAGACTTAAAAAAAATTCCCAGTGGTCTTCTAAGGCAAAATACCCTCCATATTCAGAGAAAGAACTATGGAATTCAATTGCAGAATGTAGCAGATCATTTTGTGTATGTGTGTATGTGTGTGTGTGTGTGTGTGTGTGTGTGTATTGCACTTTGGTTTGTTAGATGATCTCTCCCACTCATTTTAATTCTTCAACACTATTTCACAATAGTGAAAATGTATTTAATAGGAATGTATATGTAGAACCTAAACAAAATTTTATGCCATCTCGGGGAGGGAGGGAAAAATAACCTGAGTTATATGGTAGTGATTGTAGAACACTGAAAATAAATAAAACTAATTAATAAAAAAAGAATGCTTTTTGGTTTTGAAACTTTTTGAGGTTTCAGATGTGGGTATAGTGTCAATGCTATCCTCTTCTGTAATCATATTTTGATATTCCCTGTCCCCATAGTAAGAATATATTTTCTTTGCTTTTCTAATTTGCTTTTTGCTCATTGTGATTGCCTTTTTCCTGGCTTTTAAAGTGGTTCTCTGCTTCTGGGGCACAGGGGACTCTGTCCCACATTTCTTGTGCTTGGGGCAAGGGACCTGGTTACTGGCTTTGTGTGTTGTGCCCTCTGGTTCTGGCAGCTGGAAGCTATATAATGTTGTAGCTTACCTGGTACTAAACTGGATGTGGCTGGTGTGTGCAAAGGCCAGGTGAGGTCTTTCTACATTTCCCAGAGGTTATATTGAAACAAGTGGTGAGAGGTGTGGGTGAGGGGTGATCAGGCCACTGGATGTCTTCTTCTCCCCTAAGGCTGTACTAGATCACAGATAGGCTCAGCTGCTGGTGGATGCCCAACTCCACTGATTTCTACCAATTTCCCTGGCTGTGTGAAGGCATGCATAGGGTCCACGGATTGGTGATTGCTGGCTCCACCACCCTGGGACTCAGGATCTCCTAATGGTCTGCTGAGGTGTGGCTTGCTGCTGGCTTGCTGAGATGACTTCCATCCTGTACTAGTTCTCTTCAGCCACAGCAAGAGGGACCTTTCCTGTTAATCCCCCTAGCCTCCTGAACTAAAAGTCTACTCAAGCCCTGTTCCTCTGCCGACTCCACTATTCCAGGATTTTTCCTGCGGCAATGCTCTCTGGATTTTTCAAGGTCAACAAGGGAGGGTGAGGGCAACTTATTGTTCACCCTGCTATCTTGGCTCCCAGAAGTTTGTAAATTTCCCTTTTCCAAATTATTTGGACACGTTCACAACTCTACTAATTGTACAATTATGTGTCTACCCTTTTTCATAGCTTCTCCAACATTTGACATTTTTGCAGGTCGAATGGGTATAAAGTAAAACCTTAACAGTGTTTTAATTTACATTTCTCTTGTGGATGATTTCCCTCGAATCTTTACATAGGGCTGTATAATAAGTAAGTTAGTGGTACCATACTTTGTAAGATCCAAATGTATGAATAGTCCCTTATACTTTATTCCTTATGCTATCATAGGATTTAGGCCTGGAAAGAACTTGAGAGACCATCTAGTCAGTACCTATTATTTTAAAGGTGAAGAAACTGATGCCTAGAAAGGTAATAAGAATTCTGCAAAAATAGGGAACATGTTGGAGAGTGAGGACTTGAACGCAGGTATTTCCTCCTCCAAGTTCAGTAGTTTTGCTTGAATTATACTAACCCCATATGGCAGTGCCCTGTTTATCAAAAGTTAAGTGCTTTGAGAGCACTCATTTTTCATCTTTCCCCAGGATTCCATTTTGTATTTTTTAATTACAGTATATAAAATGTATCTGTATATGTGATTTGCTATTAAGAATCTAGGTCAGGGGTGGGAAACCTGTGTCCTTGAGGCCACATGTGACCTTCTAGGTCCTCAAGTGTGGCCCTTTGACTGAAACCAAACTTTACAGAACAAATCCCTAAATAAAAAAAAATTTGCTCTGTGAAACTTGAACTTATTCAAAATATCATACCAAAGGACCTAGAAGGCCACATACGGCCTCGTGACTGCAGGTTCCCCATTCCTGATCTAGGTTACTACACTGTAATAGGGATCAGAGAACTATCAGGCTGTAATGTGTTGCTGGAGGGCAAAGGAACAAAAATTCCTTTTAGAAATAGACGATACAGCTATTTGAATAGAAAAGGGAGGCTTCTAGTTAAAATATTTATTTTGGGCTCTCTCAGTTTTTTTGTTTTTTCTGTTTGAGAAAACAGAACTTTAGGGAAATACACTTCAGTCTGACGCAAGATAATTCCTAAAAATCAGCTTTTCTTTGTTTGTTTACCATAAGTTAAATGACAATCAAGTTAAGAAACTCAGGAGACAATAGAATTTAGGGTCGAGAAAAGTTCAGAAGAAAAACTGTCAACAGAAGAGTTCTAAGAAAGGTTCAAAGGACATGCCTTTTCTGAGTCTACTTATAGCACCTTCTGGTGCAGTCTGACTGAAGAAAAGAGCTTCACATTCATTGGTTGATCTGAGAAAATTACAGGTCTTCAGTTGTTGGCTCAGAAACCAGACAGAGAATTGAAGCATAGTTCGTAGCTATTGAGTGAGAATGCTGATTAAGAGTAACCACAGCTTGCTCTGCAGGGGGAAAGCTACTTATCATAGCACCTCTACTTCCCTGAACAGAAAAAAAGGATTAAGAAATATTAAGGTAAATAAAATTGTTTATCACACCCTAGAAGTCTTTCTATTCTGCATAATAGGTGATGTGACAGCTACAGAATTCTGAAAGAACTTTTATTTGTCTTGATTCTCCAATAAGACATAACAACCTGGTCCTTATCTTTGACCTCATTAGAGATTAATAAGTTCAAATTATATATATGTATATTCATATATATATATATATATATATATATATATATATATATATATATATATATATATATATATACATATATATGATGTGTGTGTGCATTCCCTCACATATAGGTATCTCACTCTCACTGCATATTTTAAAAAATCTACTCCTCCCACTTAATGTAACCACAATATATTAATATACAATATATAGACTATTTACACCCAACCTGAGGTACAGTCTTCTGAGATTGCATTGATCTGATCAGCCAGTTCAGCCAGTTAGACACATTGTAACTTGGCCCCAATATAATGATATGTTTTTGATCCTTTGAGAGAATGATTGACAACAAACAATAGACACCATATATTACAACTGATCTTTGATGAAATCTAAATGATTCCCAAATGTTATATTTTTAAAAGTCTTAACTGATTTCTCTAGGATTCTCATTTTCATTCCCTTTTTCCCACTCTACTAAATCTCTTTTAACTTAAAAGGTCAGTCAGATGAATAGATAAAAAAAGCAATGAACAATGAATAAAATAGAAAAGGACATCCTGGCCAGCATGTAACAGAGAAAGGAATTGTTAAAGAGAAGCAAAAGAGAAACTATGAAAATATAGATTTCTACTGATTCCTTATCATCCCTGTCAACAGTTACATGCTTACAAAGTGACTCTCTAAAACTGTCAGTTTCCTAAAGTCAAAAGCATGACATCAGTCATGAGTGTATATGTATATATACATATATATGTTTTCATTTAATCTGTGTTATTAATGAATAAAGTATACACATATACATATCTTTAGAAACTCTGAATCATTATTCATATATGCTCATCATGGAAAAGTAAAGTCAAGGATTATTGGAAGACAGAAATATTCTATGGTTATTTTTATTGACATTTCATTTTTATTAAAATGCCTGTGTTATTACTGTGCATTCTTTGGTTGACTGTCATAGAAAAACACAATAATGATGAACTTAGGAGTTGTGGTTTGGAAAAAAGGCTTACTGACAAAATACCTACATTCTAAAGCATCTGAGGGGAGTGAGGCGGAGTTTCTTTTGGCCCACAGAATCTTCTGTTGTTTCTCTCTCTACATAAAAAAATATTTTTAGTATTAAGGACTTATATTTTGTGTTAAGTTTGAATTAAAATGATTTTAGGGAGAAATGTCTCAAACAGATCTTTTGGGATTTGACCAAGTGGATTATAAATAAGAACTGCTGATGGATAGATTAGAATTTTAGGCTACTTGTGGAGTCAAATTCAACAGTAGATAGTTTTAAAGGTCATGCTATCCAAATAATTTTTAAAGCTTTTTTTTCTTTTGGACAAAGTAAATTACTTGTTTTCAACCATCCTTTTCTCTTAATTGGGGAAATAATAGAGGTACACATTGCTTTACATAATAAAATTTTTACTGAATAATTCCGTATAAAACAAATGTTTGCACATTAAATGATATTTGAATACACTCAGCAAGTATTCTTTTTTAAAGAGCTATAGTGTGAATTTTGTAAGGTAAATGCTTATCTTTCAATTTATCTCTTATGGAAACTTATTTTTTCAAATTTCATGCTTGCTCAAAGCCTGAACGATTTTTGCAGATTATTTTTAAAAACATTCTGTTGATATTTTCTAGATAGAAGAGTTTATAGATTGACTTCTGATAAAGTGGTAATATCCAAAAGGACCTTTGATTAAGAGCTACAAATGTAAAAATCACTCCCCACAAACAAGCAGAAAAGCAAACAAAGAAAAACAGATACTTGTTGGTGCGGAGTAATCTTGCAGTTTTAGTTCAGATACAGACTTTCATTGATCTTTAACAGCCCACTAAAGAGCCAAATTCAAGCAATGCTGAACTGATACCTTATTAGTAAGGTAATAAAATTAGTAAGGTAATATAATTAATTAATAAAAAGAATGCTTTTTGGGCTTGAAACCTTAATTAGTAAGGTAATAAAATTAATTAATAAAAAAAAAGAATGCTTTTTGGGCTTGAAACCATTTGAGGTTTCAGATGTGGGTACAGCGTCAATGCTATCCTCTAAGTGAAACAAGTAATAGTTTGTAAACACATAAAATATTGTTCAATCTAAAGCATTACTGACAGTGCTTATAAGATTCAGTTCAAATCAGTAGAATCAGTAGAAGGAAGTTTGTACTGATTAGGAAGACATCTACAAAAACAAACAAAAAAAGTATTGAAAAAGGGGAAATTTAATGAACACTGTTTTCACATGACAAAAAAAATAGTGATAATTTTACCTCATGTGGTTTTATTTAACTTTCATGGATATTTTCACTTTTTTGAGTCTTCTTATGAATGCTGGTATTGGGATATTTGATAGATATATGGCAAATATAAACTGTTGACTTTCATGGTCTCCTCAATAAAACTAACCATTTTCATTTTTATACTTTAAGAAAAATCAGACTCCTTTGGCACAGCATGATGAGTAATCAGGAAGGTTATTTTGGTAGTTGCATTTGGAACAGAGTAGATAGGGGGTCAAGAAACTAGAATTATGAATATCATGTGGATTATTGCAAATGTTCAGGTGTGAGATGTTGAAAACCCAAAATACTGTCATATCTGTATGAGTTGAGATAAGGAATGAATGTAAGAGATATTTTAACATAGATTTAATGAGAGTTGACAACTGATTAGTTATGAAGTATGAGGATGAGGAAAGTGTGACTCCAAACTCAAGAACTTGAGTGAATTGATGTTAGGGATCTTTATAGAAATAGGCAGCTTTGGATGAAGGCTAGATGTAGAGTGAAAGATAATGAGTTCTGTTTTGTAAATGTTAAGTTTGAAATGAATGAGAGACATTTCTGCAGATATCTAGCAGGAAACAGATGATGAGACTACAGTTTAGGAAAGAAATCAAGACAAAATATATGGATTTGGGGCATACAGATGACACTATAAGTCATGAGAACTGATGAGATTTCTGCCCTTGTAGAGAAAAATAAAGAGCTCTACAGTACACTCATCCTGATAGAACAGAGGGATGGATAGTATTCAAGCAAAGGAAATTGAGAAGGTATTTTCACACAAGCAACAAGAGAACCATGAGAGAAAAATATCATGGAAACTAAAGAAGGAAAGAATTCCTAGGAGGAGGGAGTAACAAATAGGAGCATATACTGCAGAGAGGATAAGGAAGATGGAGAATATCATATTTACCAGTTTAAAAGTAAAAGTGTTGGCTCTGGAGTCAGGACTTGGCTTCAAATCACACCTCTAACACTGCCTCCATGACAATGCAAGTCATTTAACCTCTGTAGACCTCAGATTCTTCTGCCAAATGATGGACTACCTAGATTAACTAAGTCCTAAGGTTCCTTTCAACATCAAATCTATACTCTTCAAGGAAGAATTAGAAATAAGGTTGCAAGGCATTGTGAAATAACTAGGAAGTGAAGAAATAAGGGAAACAGGGATACACAGTTATTTGTAAGGGTTTGGCAGTGACCAGGAAGAGGCATATAAAGGGTAATGAGACTTTTTAAAAGTATAAGTGTATATGAATATTTTAGTAGAAAAATGGCTCAAAAGTCTATTGCTAGGTTTTAGTCTATTTAGTCTATTACTGATTCATGGAGAGGGAGGGAGAGCGAGAGAGAGAGAGACAGACAGACAGACAGACAGAGACAGAGACAGAGAGAGAGAGACAGAGACAGAGAGACCCAGAGACAGAGACAGAGAGACAGAAACAGAGAGACAGAGAGAGAGAATGAGCAAAAGATGGTGAACAAAGAGTAAATTCCAAATTCAGAAATAGGAAAATAGCATAGTTGTGGATGATTGAAGTAAAGTGAATCCACTTTTGGTAATGAGTGTTGTAGTGGTAGATGAACTGGAAGGTCAGTGTGGTTGAACAAAATTTAGCATGTAAGTTGAAGTTCCAAGTATAAGAGCAAGTATCTCATTGAAGGGAAAGAGTATGAGTCAGGTATTGAACTTCTTGAGAAAGGAGGGAAGAGTAGCCTAGAGACCATTATAAAACAAAAAAATCTAGACTAGATGCTACAGATAGATAGAGTAAACCTCAAAGGAAAAAAGATTGTTTAGCAATGGTAGCAGAAAAAGGGCATGAAAGTAACATCCTTATAGTTTAGTGTGTGTGTGTGTGTGTGTATGTGATACATATATACATATGTATATGTATATGAATAACCACTCAGAGTTTCTCTGGATGTGCACATGTGTACACTTTACTCGTAATATTAAAATGACAACTTAAAGTATCAATACATCTATTCATAGCTGATGTGCTTTTGATTTTAGAGACCAATATTTTTTGGGAGTTGCTTTGTAAGAATGTAATTGTTGACAGTGATGATATTATAGAATCAGTAGAGATCTGTATTTTTATAGTTTCTCTTTAATAATTCCCTTGAAAATTACATGCTGGTCAGGGTGTCCCTTTTCTGTCTTAGTCATTGTTCATCGTTTTTTCTATTTATCTGTCTGATTGACTTTTTAAAGTTAAGAGATTTAGGGGTGGAGTGGGAAGAGAAGAATGAAAATGAAGATACTGGAGAAATCAGTTGAGACTTTTAAAAATATGACATTTGGGAATCATTTAGATTTCCTCAAAGACCAGTTGTGAAAAGTTTGTCTCTAAAATAAAATATTTAAAGAAAAATCTAATGGTACAAAATTATTCACATTTATATGCAGCTTTCCAAATGCCATCTTCAATAGTCATAAAATTGTAATTGAAATTACATGCTGCAAAATGTCATAAATGTTCTCAGCATTGGTGAGTTCCATAAGATAATCAAGCAACAATGCAGAATTAATAGAGTAGATTAGTTTTACTACATCTCTGTTTATCTTCCAATCTGAAAAAAAAAATTAAAGAACTTCTTGCCAAGCAATACATCTCATGATTTATCCAGGAAGGTAAAGCCAAAGAAATTAATCAGAGGAAGGTTCAGTTAATTACCATACAAAGTGTTGTTTGTGATATGCCATTTAAACCTACAATCCTTCATGAACAAAACTTCTGAAATTAACACAGTACAGTAAGCAAAGTTGTTTTGTTTTGCACAGTGATGGGGATAGTACCTGTTGTCTGTGGTGAACAGATTTCTAAGCTAGAAATCAAAATATCAGAAAATTATTTTTTAAACCTGTATTAAGACATGGGCACAAGCAGAAATACATATATTTCATTAAATAAACAAGATTCTTTCCTCTGTTTTCAGAAAAGTCTTTGATCAATCCATTCATAATGTTGTCCAAAGAAATCCAGTCTATGAATGCAATACTATGTGTGTGTGTGTAGAGACAGATAGAGGGATAGATAGATAGGTAGGTAGGTAGATAGATAGATAGATAGATAGATAGATAGATAGATAGATAGATAGATAGATAGATAGATCCTAAAATGTATCTTCCTACATCATTTCTAGGTAACGTACATGAGAAAATTTCCAAATATATTCTAGCATTAATGGTTTTCACATGGAGACCTATGCTTAGCTCTTTTGTTCTTCAGTATCTCAAGGAACTGATAATTTCCTCATTGTGAATAGCCTGTCCATCAATGCAATAAACATTAGTGAGCTGTGGAGGGCAAAATTGTAGCCTTAGGCAATCAAAAACCAACAAGCATTTTAAAAATGCAAACTGCATGCCAAGTACTGTTCTAGGATTCATACTCAAGGAAAGAAAGAATTCATTCTCTCAAGGAAATTGTGGAGGAGCCAAGTATACATATGTATAAAGTGAATAAACATGAAAAGAGTTAAAGAAACAATTCCAAGGTGGTTAAATACAATGAAATTAAGGAGGGACAGCACTATCAGTTGAGGAAGATCAGAAAAGGCTTCATTTAGCAGGTGCTGCTTGACCTTCCTCTTAAAGGAGAAGAGAGATTCTTTGAGATGAATATGAGGAGAGTGTTCATTTCAAGGATGAAAGATGACCAGTGCAAAGCCACAAAGATGAGAGACATGGAGTAATGCCTATGAGGAACGCAGTAAAAGTCTATTTTCCCTTCCCTTGGAGAGGGAAATAATATACAGAGCATCCAGAAATTAGTTTGGGGTTAGGTTTTCAAGGACATTAAAAGCTAAACATTTCTATTTTCTCCCAGAAACATTATTGAGCCTCTGGAGTTTATTGAGTATGGGAATGACATGCTCAGATCTCTGCTTAAGTAATGATTCTTTCTGTACTTGGCTAGGCTGGGCCTTTTACATCAGAAATGCAATCTGTGACTAGATTTCACAGATTTCACTTTCCAGCTTGGTAGGACCTGCCAAAACTTGAGCTCCACTGGCACAGTCTTTGGGAGCCTAAGGTTCTCTTGCGTAGAGATGAGTGGAGGCAGCTGTTCTATATCTGTGTTTAATTTCAGTTTAGGAAGTTAGATGACAGAGAACTACCCAACTGAAAATTTGAATTATTGTTAGAAATTGAAAGTGATGACTCAGGAAGTTTCTACAATTTCTTTCTTGAAGGTTTCCAATACAATATTTGAAACAGGATCATAGATTTAAAGCAAGAATGGACAACAGAGGTTAGTCTAGTCAAACTATATAATTTTAAAGATGAGAGAACCGAGAACCAGAAAGGTGGAATCAGTTGTATGATGTCACAAAAGTAGTAAGTGACAAAACTTGGGTCTGAACCCAGGTTCTCTGACTCTGAATCCAGAATTTTCTCCATTTAGCTCATTGCCATTTGTGTAAAATGCATTCCAAGCAGGGTCTTGCCTTTCTTGCACTTTAATTGTACTTAAAGGATGTGATCAAAGATTTTGTTTGAAATTCCTCAATAAGAAGGTTCAGGTTTGTTGAACATATTCTACATCTGGAGTTATAATGCCTACTTCATTGGCCATATAATTAAAAGGACAATAACAAGACTAAATTATAAAATTTGAATATTTGGCTTGATAGGGGAACTTGAAACTATATTCTATGAGGATCAGATGAAAGACCTGTTTCTTATGTGTGAGTGTGTGTGTGTGTGTGGGCGGCGTACTTAGCCTGAAGAAAGAGAAAGTTTATAAATTAAGTCAAAAGTCCTCATCTATCTCCCTCATCCAGTTTCAGGTGAATTTTTAATGCTACTCAATAATCCTATTCTCTCATTGATTCAATATCTCATTTTCCCGCAAGGACTGACTTGAACTCTTTCTTCTCCACATATTCATACACAAACCCACCAGGAAACATTTCCTAACCACCTCATCCTCCCACTTGGTAACAACTTTCTTCCTTTAAAACTCAGATAGCACTTCATTCACAATCATCTAGTGCTGCATCTGTAACACAATAGATGCTTAACAAATATTTAATGATTTGAGTTATCATATAGCTCCGTGTGTTTAAAATTGTCTGCTGTTATCTGGTCCAGGTGCTAGACTGGAGCTTCATTGGGTGCAAAGTTCATGTCTTACCTAACTATATATCTCATTCAACAATTAGCTGTTTTCTCTGCACAGAATAGATGCTTTGACTGGGCAAGCAACATGGGGAATTAGAGAAGGGGACAGTAGACAGCTAGTCTCAGAATTAGGAAGAATTGGTTTAATTCATTGTTCTGGTACATATCTATTGTGTCACCCAGGGCAAGACATTTGACCTCTTATGCCCTCATATCTCTCTAGGACTTTGCATTGCACATCAGTTGCTGGGGAATTTCCTATGCCAATGAAGTTATTATAGGTGATTAATAAATATTTATTGATTCCATTAGAGGGAAACAGTAATTTCAAAAATTTGACTGGTTATCTCATTACTAGTTATCTCACTTGTTTTGCCTAACTCCATACAATGTCTGGCATATAATATTTTTTTCTTTGCCATGAGTGATCCTTCAGAGTCACAGAATCATCATTTTGAAGGTTAATATTCATTGTAAGCACTTTATTAATGTCATTTTTATTGAATATCATACATGAGAGGTAGAATGGTATAATTATTGGAGCACAGGGCACGTCATTCAATATTTTTGATTGTTTATAATATAGTTTGTGACTTGGTATTACTAATCAAACACCATTCATGTATGTTTTCATTATTTCTTTGGTTTATATAAGTGAACTTTGTTATTTCACCCCTTTGATAGTTGGATTTGTGCATACTTAAAACCATAAATTAACTTTGATAGCATTGTCATCTTTATTATACCGGTTTAGTAAAATGTTACTTTAGAAGCAATAGTGGCATTATGTCAAATAAAATGGAGAGGGGATTGTGGGACCAAAAATTGAGCAGAAGAAAAAAGAGTCTTGACTAGTCATTTTTATTAGTAGAAAGACATTGAAATCTTTATGTGCCATATACCACATAGTGCTATATGCTATGTTAAAATCATATTTAGATAGTCACTGTTCTCAGAATTTTGTATTTAGATAGTAATAGATGGCTGGTATAAAGGGAGACACAAGGAAGATGAAAGTTGACTTTGGAAAGTTGGTGATTTCTCATTGTCTTCATCTTTTCCTTACTTTTTATAACTGATCTCCATTCAGAATAATAGAATAAGAGATTAGGTCTTATTTAACTCCTAATTCAGGAATTTAACTCCCTTCATATCTTATCAATTTTTCTATGTCATTATCAGACTAGAAATATTATGATGTTGAATTCTTAGGGAAACTGAGGAAAAAAAGTTTTGCCTGTGATGTGAGCCACCATATGTAATAATTCTAGTGTACCTTACTGAAGGTTAGGGGTAGTTGCTGCTTTGGAAAAACTCAAAGCACAAAAGGAACTAATTGATCCAAATATTAAAGATGTTTTTTCCATAGTATTTTCCCTTTATTCACCATGATTTGGTTTCATGTTGTTATAAGACCAAGGGTGAAATTGTTATTTATTTTATAAAGAGAAAAAAGCGAAGAAAAAACTTTAGACACCTATTTACTATTATATGGGAAAGTATTTTATACCATGGGGAATCAAGCAAGTGTACTTCAGTCAGACTTAATAAAAAAAAAAAACTGGCTTTGATCATTGTGTGTATATATATATTTCTATGCATATATATATACATATATTCTATGTATATAGAATGTATATACAATTTTTTTACAGGCCATGTTTTGAAGTACCAGTTGGCTGTTTCCTCTTTTTGAATTATATGTCCCTTGGGTTTGTTATGGAAGACTGCACACATTGGAAAGGGATTTAATTAACTGGTAACTCCTTCCACTGATTAACTCCACCTACATGGTAATCTCAATTTGAGCAAGAAACTGTACACATTTCTACATAACCTTGGCATTGATTTAAGAGTGAACTCTGTGCCCCAGCTGCATAATTGGAGAAAATATATGATTACAGAGAACAACAGTTTATAGTTGTGTATGGTATTACATATAATTCCAGAGCATGAAAATTACGGTAAAGTTAGTTATTTTTCAGTTACTTATTTGGTTCACTTATGTTCTAGTTATTGCCCCTAGTTTTAAAGTGAGGTCATCCTGTAACACTAATTTTTACAGGGACCATTCAAAGGCTGTATTTTATTTTCAGAGTAAAGAAAAAAACTCATTTTCATGTCAGCTAGATTTTTAAGAGAAAAATAATATTAACATCAGAAACAAATGAGGATGTTTTAACATTTCATTTTTTACCATTGAGCAGAACTTTTAAGAAATCTTTTAGAAGAAGGCAAAAATGTCATGACAAGTTTATGGATAAAATTGTTTGGGCTAAAAAGAATGAAAAAATTCTTTTGTTAAAGAGGTGAGAGAACATAGGCATGGAATATCACATATTTCATCTAACTTGTCATTCATATATTCAGAAACAAATGTTACCTTCAAAGAAAGAAAAAGCATCATAAACCTTTTTAAGAAGAGTTTGTGCTTCTCAACTTTAGTGCAATAATCTGTGAACCATTTAACAATAATGTATTGCACTGACCAAAATTAGAAAGGTGTTGTTTTTAAGAAATGCAATATCTTTGCCTTGGGCAAAATAGCCAGAATTTTTAATCTTTTTTGCTCTAGGATCATTCTCTGAGTTTGCAGAGCTACGAAGATTATAAAGATTATCCTGAATCTCTTGATACATGTGGTAATATCTGAAGTAGCATTGATTCTTGGGAGTATTTTAACAATACTGTTTATGCTTCCTTCTGTTCCTACCCCTCATCCTATAAGCAAGTGAAATCATGTTTTGGTGCTAGTAATAAAAGTTGGTTGACCTAAAACTAAAAATTTAATAAAATATTTTAAATACATAATAATGTTAAATTACCTAGCATTGTATAAAGCAGTCAATTAACTCATTTCATCCTCACCACTACCCTGGGAGGAAAACTATTATTATCCCCATTTTATAGATGAGGAAACTGAGGTACAGTGGGTAAATGACTTGCTCCGGGTCACAACACTAGAAAAGGACTAGAACAATATCTAAATTTGTCTTTTCAACTTCAAAATCAGCATTATGTCCATTGTGTCACCTAGCTGCCTCATATTCAGGCAAAACTAACCCAGCACATTCTAAAAGTTGGAAACCAGAGCAAGGGTGAGGTTGAGTAGCTGATGGAATTTTTCCTGGATTATTCAAATACAACACAGCATAATCTCAATTATTTTGGAGCAGTGGAGAATGGGAAGGTATTATTTTGATTTTTAAGGTCTTGCCATCATCTATCCAAATATCTTACCTGATGTCTTCTGGTTTTGAAGAATCCTGCTGGCTAATGGTCAGCATGATGTTTTGATGTTCTCTCATGATCAAGTATCACATGACAGTCTTGTAAATAAGGTGGAGGGTTGTAGACTGGATGATAATAAAGTTAGGTGGATTCAAAACTGGTTGAAAATTAGTCCTCAAAGTGTTGAAAAATTGAATTAACCATAACAAATGTTAACCAAATGACTCTTAGATTGCAAAGAACAGAAAGAAGAAGGAAAGGAAGAAGAGAAGGAAGGAGGGAAAGAAAGAAATAAACATTTTAAAATCACCTACTATGTGCCAGACACAGTGCTAAGTGCTTTACAAATATCTTATTTGATCCTCACAATAACCCTAAAAGGTAGGTGCTATTATTATCCCAATTTTCCAATTGAGAAAAATAAGTTAGATAGAAGTCAAGGGATTTTCTCAGGATCGTGGACCTAGTAAGTGCCTTGGACTAAATTTGAACTCATGTCATCCTTACTTCAGACACAGAATTTTATCTACTATGCTACCTAGGTGTTTTATGCTATACTAGATAATATAATAAACATTGCATGAAATGCAATGATCCTTACCCTGAAGGGGGTTGATTCTATTGGAAAGATATAACATGAACACAGATAAATATTATGTACAATGGGTAATAAAGGGATAAAAAGGAGAAATCCTGGGGCTGGAGGAGCACTAGGGGGAGAATTATGTTCAATTCAGAAGCTGCCAAAAAGTTAATGTGTGCTTATTATGTAAGTTATATCTTTCTAATAATTAGAGGTGCATCATATTGGAATGGATTTAAGAAAGAATCTATTGGCCATTGATGGTTGGACAGGAAGACCTAAAATGGTCTCAGAGTTGGCTTTCAACTCATAGATGTGATGATTCTGCATACAGTGTACAGGTGTGATCCACCACAATGGGTGGTAATGATCTCATGGGAAAAAGGATATATGAAATAGCAAAACCTATTTGATTTCTTTGAAATGTTTCAATGGACACAAAAGACAGAGAAAGTAAATAACCCCTTAACTCTGGATTTAACAGCTACATTTGAATGTTAATTTAGACCTATGCTATGTTCATGCTGGTGTAGAGTTGTTTAATTTAGAAATCTTGCTTCTGAATGTTATACAATCAGGCTAACCCCACTACCTAGAATCCCCATGGTGAAAAGGGGAATTTTATGCATGACTTATAAAAATCAGAGTATGCTTCGTAATATGCAAATAATCGCTTGCATTTTAAATAAATACTCATTAAAGGCACTTAAATGTAAAGTCTACAAATTCAGCCTTCTGGAGTGTTTTAGCCCCAGTAGTTGGTGCATAAAAATGTAGCAGGAAATTGTTCAGGAGTTGGAGTATGCTTAGCATGGGGCATATTTTTTCTTCTCTGGTTGAATACCCTGTGACCATAAAAACAGCAAATGTGAGGCCAGGACAATGGGAAGACATTGCTGATTTTCCTTCCAGCGACAAGAGCCTCCTCACCAACAGAGTCCAAGCAATTTTCCTAAAGTGGTCTGCAGAATTTCAAAGAAATTAAGACACTAAAAAACAAAAACCCTCAAGTTATTGATAAACAATTTGTGTTAAATTGTAACAGATACATAGATGGTGTTTTACTGAGAGTTTTCAATTCTTATGCCTGGTGGGGGAAAGATTTAAATGGTCCATATATGCCACAGAGACAGAGTACTGGTTTATTTAGACTCAGTAGAATGGGAATCATCGATGCATCCACTCCCATTAATGGGAGTTAGCAACAGCTGCATATATATCTCATAATTAGATTTATAGAGAGGTGCCAAAATGAGAAACTTGGTGATGCAAGGAAAATATATTATCCATTCCCAAAATGTGGTTTTCATTGTACGAGGGGACAAATACCATGTTCCGATATGAGCACTTGTACAGCTTTATTTATTAATGTATTTTTTTTTTTTGTTACATGGCAGGAAGTCTCTTTTTTCCTAATGTGCCCCCTCCAAGTTAGAACTTTGAACTTCATGATTTTGACTGAAATGTATGTGTGTGTATTATGTCCATAATTATTAATATGTTATGAAGATATGTACATATAGGAAGCCTGCAAATTTTTTTTAAAAGCAATTTTAGGTTAAGTTCAATGGTGTTGATTTGAGTTCATATGGAATAATAAAGTAAACATGTCAGTGAATTATCTCAAAAATGTTTGATATCAACTGAACAGTTTAACTTCTATGTTGAGTTCAACAGAATAAAAACCCTCTTCTTCTTTATAGTTCCCTGAGTTACACCTCGAAAAACCTCTTAACATTCATTGCCTCTTCTCTATCCAGACTGTTTCTATTCTCCTGCAGACCATCATTACTGCCTCCCTGTATTATTGCAGTATTGTCCCAACTAGACACTAGTCTAGTCTCTGCTTATCATGACAAATTAATCTTTCTTCAGCAAAGATTTGGTCATCTTACACCCCTATTAAAAATGTTCATTCATATTTTATTTGCTACCAAGTAACCTTTAAACTCAACTGCTTAGTCATCAAAGTCCTACCCAATCTACTGAACACTCCTTTTCAATCATTTTAAACTCTGGCCCAGGGGTTCTTAAAGAACATACACACAGAGAGCTGTATATACATATGTGTGTTTGTGTGTGGGTATATGTGTGTGTACATATGCATATATGTATGTATATGTATATGTATACACACATATATTTGCTCAATGTACTGTATTATTCTTTGCCATGAAGAATCATGGCACTCATTTGCCATCAGGAAATTGGCACATCTGCATGTAGAGTGTAAGTTTCATACAATGACCTCTGTTTGTACGCAACATGCAATTTCAAATGTAAGTTTTGCATAATTCTTCACACACCATGACATGGCAGTGTTCTATCATATGTCATTTGATGCTACTTTATGTCCCCAAATGTAGTGCACTAAGGCAGCTTCTGAGATTTTTATTTGGCTCCATATTCGTAAGCATTCTTCAAATTCTCCTTTGCTTATTCAGTTACTGCCACCTCCAAATATTTTACCGTAACTTAAATGTCAGCCTCTCCATGAAACTTTCCTTGATCCTCCAGCTGTTAACATATCCTCTTCCAACTTTACATTGCATTTCATTTCTCAGATCTCTAATATAGTACATTTATCATGAAATATTATGTGTTTTGGTCATTTAGCAGACAATAAAGATAGTAAATTGCTCATAATGTAGCAAAAAAAGAAAAACCAGTATATGGCAATAAGAACTATCTGTGGGACCTTGGGCAAATTACACATCCCTAAAAAGAGAGGACAAACTATATTATCCCTAAGATCTTTCTCAGTTTTAAAAGGTTACGGTCCTATGTTTACTATGAACAGGTTCCTTTGTGAGATTTTTTAACAGTGTACATGACAACAAACTACCAACCCCCTGTTATCCATCTTATTCACGATCTATATATGCTCTATAACCTTTTGCCTAAGCAGACCTGTCATCCGCCATCCACTTCAGGCTTATGTCTTGATCTCATAACTAGACGGGAATGGGATTGGAATGGTCAAGGTGAGGCAGTGAAGAACAGTTGTCTCATTAATCACCCCCTAAAGCTGCACCTCTGCCAATAATTGACAATATGTCATCCACTGGTTTTCAAGCTAAGGTGTTCAACTGTAAAATGTTTAGAGTTACTCTAAAGTAGAATTGATTGTATATTCAGGGAAAAGGGGGGGGGAATCTAATAATAGAACATGCCAAAAATATATCTCCATACTTCTTTTCTTAACTATTTTTATGACTAGTTGAATATATATTGATGAGACTTTTATACTCGTACATATATCTGGAGGAACCATTACCTAAATAGTGTCTTTATTTTCATTTTTGCTATGTATTTTTGCTTACTTAAATATTCTCCCAAATTCCAGTTACCATAAAGAAACAACAAACCAGAAAAGTGAGAGATATGTATACTACCCAGAGTAGTGTGATATAAGTTTATAATGTTTATAATAAAAGTTTATAATAAGGTTATAATCCAAGACATATATAAATCTTGCAGTCGATTCCCATGAGAAAGTGGTGGTTGTTTTCTGAGATCTCCAGAATTTTATCAAATTCTCTTTATTAGCTGTAAGAGAAGTTCCAAAGTTTTAAAATCACCACATACTTTAATAAACCTGAGGATATCTCAAGTTGTTTGGGAGCTCCCGCTAGACACACAGATTTTAACTTGAATTTTAGAGAAATACCTGAAGATTCAGAAATATCACTTAGTTAGGTACTGGCAGAGCCTGACCTTGAACACTTTTTCACTGATCACCTGAAATACCTGCTCTTTTTCAGCTCCATTCCATTCATCAGATCTTTTCTTTACTGATTAAAAATGGGCCAAGACATACACAACCAACGTCTAACTCCTGTACTTATTGAACTACTTTGGAGAACAAAAGAATGAATAACAAAATGCTTCTAGATCACTGACCCCTAGATGTTTCCTTCCCCTTGGAACACACCATGCAAGAGGAAAAGCAATGAATGAAATGTGAAATTGGGATGGTCAACAATAAATTCTGATTGTTGAGTAGAGGAATATTAGACTTCCATTGGGCACATAAAGTTTTTGTAATCCAGTGAAGAGTATGCTTATAGAAAACCTTAAGAAACTTTTTTATTCTTTTTAATGCAAAGGGCATTCATTTTGAATCTGAAAAAAAATTAAGCATTTAAGGATGTGTACCCATCACCTACTACATAACTACAAATGTATATAGTTTAAGGTGGAGATGATGAGCTGATTCTTGCATTAGTGAATACTTGATTAAAAATAGCACCTCAGACTCTGCTGTCTTCAAAGGCACAGCAGTGAGATGATCTACTGCTTTTTTGGCTGCTCTAATTTTTTTTTTTCACCAGGGAATTGAATTGGATATGTTAGGAGTTATTCATTTTGTTCTAATTATATCTCTTTTAGGAGGTAGTGCTAATTGAGGCCAGCAAATGGTGGTCTTTCCATTCATTTAATTTTAGCACCCCTCGTTTATAATTTTATATCATCGAGACTCAATATTTTTTTTCATTAAAAACAACAACACTATATGTATGTGGGTCATTATTTTCCCATTCTATTTCCCTACGATATAGAAGGAAATTTTGCCTAAGCTTTTGAAAATATAATAAATATGCCCAGTGAATGGCCGTTAAGGGTTGCAGATGGGATTTCTGATTCATAAGGATCTGCCTTATGCTGTAGGGATGTACACACTGCATTAAAGATCAACAGAATTTTTTAGGTCTATGAAAACATTTTCTCCTGTGACCTGAATCCCTGGGAGGGTTTTAAGGAGTTTGTTCAACTAGTTCCTATGACTATATATCTGATCACATACAGTCTGTAAAGTAGAGGCAATACATTAAATGTCATGTCTACCTGAAAATGCAAGAATAATTTTATTGTCATTTTTGAATAATGTCATGTACCAACTACAGTTTGCCTCTACTGTCATGTCTAATTTTCCTCCAAACCTTTTGTAGACTACATATAGCTCTTCATAACTTACATAATAACCTCACATGCACTACCTCATTTAATCTTAAAAACTGTATGGAGTATATAGTAAGAATATGATTATCTCCATTTTACAAATGAAGAAATTAAGACTTATGCACAGGGTTTCCTAGAGTCAGGTCTCTGGTTGCAAGAACTGAGTGTTAAATTTTCAGAGTCACTATTAAAACTTCAGAAATCCTCAAAAGCTACTGGTTAGGGCTTGATTTGTTGTTTTCTTGATTTCTGGAATTAAGAAAGTAATGAGGAAAATGTTAATAATGAAGATTTGAACTTAAAAGTGGCTCATGTATACTTTCTGTTGGAGAGCTGGTTGTTAAATACTTACCAGAACAAGCCTGATATTGGGCTAAATATCTCTAGATCTATGAAAATAAAATCTACATTTATTCTATTCAATAGAAAGGTTGTAGACTCCTTGCAGGCAAAGACTCTAACCTTAAATAAATAAGTGAATGAATGAATAAGTAAATCAATAAATAAATCATCCTTCTATTTTCACCAGCACTTGGCACAATACCAGTTAGTGGGTACTTCATGCAATATTTATTTGTGAAATGGATTAAAATGTAATCTGTCAAATTCTACAGGGAGAAATAATTTATTGTGATAGAGATTCTTTAAGTTGTGTTCTTATTTCTTCAGGTCACTGGGACACAAGCCAGATAGCAAAACATTGCTTTATTAAGGTAATTCAATAAAAAATTAGCACACTCCAGGAGGGTCAAATTACACCTAAGAGTAACTCCATCACTAGGCAGGTTTAAGTCCAATATCAACTCCTATACCTTACAGTTATTGCAGGGCTCTGATGAAGTGAATTCCTTTTAAAGTTATAGTCCATTTATTAACCAATTAAAAGTAAAAATTAGGTCCCTGGAAGAATCTAGAAAAATGAGAAAGCTAAGGAAAACAGTGTATCAAATTCTTAAGAATTATTTAGTAGGGAGTGAAGTCAAGATGGTGGAGTAAAAGTAAGGACTTACAAGAGCTCTCCCCCAAAGCCGCCAAATACCTGTGAAAAAATAACTCTAAACAAATTCTGGAGCTGAAGAACTCACAGAATGATGAAGTGAAGCAAATCTGCAGCCCAAAACAGCCTGGAAGGTCAAAGGGAAGTATGTATCATGATGGTCTGGGAAGAGAATGCAGTCCACCATGGTCTGTGCTGGTACAGATGGAACCTGAGCAGACCTACAGGGGACTGAAATACTGACACCTGTGGTAGTTTCCAGACTTCATGGCCCCAAAACACCAAGGACAAATTGGAAGGTCAGTGGAAAAAACCTCTTGGATCTGTGTGAGAGAGTAGAGTGGTCAGGCCCCAGTCCCCGGGCAGTGGAGAGAGCAGAGGAGCCCATGGCAGCCACAGCAGCAACTATTTCAGAAGCTCTGGAGGGATCAAGCAACTGACAGTACATCTCCCTATCCTCACTGAAAGCCAAGAACTGCCTTGACAAAGAACTCAAAAGTCAAGTAAATAACTGGCAGAATGAACAAAAACTGGAAAAAGAATCAGACTATAGAATTTTACTTTCAGAAAAAGGAAGACCAAAATATACAAACAGAAGATACAAAAGTCAAAGCTCCTGCATCCAAAGTCTCCAAGAAAATTATGAATTGGTCTCAAACCATGGAAGAGCTCAGAAAGTATTCTGAAAATCAAGTAAGAGATGTAGAGGAAAAAATGGGAAGAAAAATGAGAATGATGTAAGAAAATCATGAAAACCAAGAAAACAGCTTGCTAAATGGGACCCAAAAAATGCTGAAGAAAACAACACCTTAAAAAATAGACTGATCTAAATGGCAAAAGAAATCCAAAAAGCCATTGAGGAGAAGAATGCCTTAACAAAGAGAACTGGCCAAATGGAAAAAGAAAATGGAAAAAAGCTCACTGAAGAAAATAATTCCTTAAAGACAAGAATGGAGCACATGGAAGCTAATGACTTTATGAAAAATCAAGAAATTATAGAACAAAACTAAAAGAACTAAAAAATAGAAGAGAATGTGAAATATCTCATTGGAAAAACAAGTGACCTGGAAAATCAATCCATAAGAGATAATATAAAAATTCTTGGACTACCTGAAAGCCACAATAAAAAAGAGCCTTTTTCTTACAAAAAATTATCAAGGAAAACTGCCCTGATATTGTAGAAGCAAAGGGTAAAATAGATATTGAAAGAATCCGCTGATCACCTCCTGAAAAGCATCCCTAAAAGAAAACTCCTAGGAATATTGTAGCCAAATTCCAGAGCTCCTAGGTCAAGAAGAAAATATTGCAAGCAGCCAGAAAGAAACAATGAATATAGAAACACAATCAGGATAACACAAGATCTAGCAGCTTCTACATTAAGGAATTGAAGGGCTTGGAATATGATATTCCAGAAGTCAAAGGAGCTAGAATTAAAACCAAGATTAAAACCCAGCAAAACTGAGTATAGTGCTTCAGGGGAAAAAATGGTCATTCAATGAAATAGAGGACTTTCAAACATTCTTGATGAAAAGACCAGAGCTGAATAGAAAGTTTGACTTTCAAACATAAGAATCAAGAGAAGCATGAAACATAAACAGGAAGGACAAATCACAAGGGACTTATTAAAATAGAACTATTTATATTCCTACATGGAAAGGTGTTTGTAACTCTTGAGACTTTTTTTCAGTTTGAGAGTAATTGGAGAGATTATATACATACAGAGACAGGGCACAGAGTGAATTGAATATGGAGGGATAGTATCTAAAAAAAAACAAAATTAAGGGGTGAGAGAGGAATATATTGGAGGAGAAAGGGAGAAATAGAATGGGGTAAATTATCTCTCATGTAAAAAAATCAAGAAAAAGCTTTTCCAATGGAGGGGAAAAGGGGGGAGGTGACAGAGAAAGAGTGAAACTTACTCTCATCAGATTTGGTGTAAGGAGGGAATAACACGTGCCCTCAATTTAGTATGAAAATCTATCTTACACTAGAGGAATGTAGGGGGGAAGGAGACAAAAAAGAGGTGGGGGAAGGATAGAAGGGAGGGAAAATGGGAGGAAGGACTAATTAGAAGTAAGCACTTTTGAGGAGGGACAGGGTCAGAAGAAAGAATAGAATAAATAGGAGCAGCATAGAATGAGGGGAAATAAAGTTAGTCATTCACAACATGACTGCTATGGAAGTGTTTTCCGTGACTACATATGTATGACCTATATCAAATTGTTCGTCTTCTCAATGGGGATGGATGTGGAGGGAGGAAGGGAGAGAAGTTGAAACTCGAAGGTTTAAAAATAAAGGTTAAAAGCTATTTTTACATGCAACTGCAAAATAAGACATACAAGCAATGGAGTATAGAAATCTATCTTGCCCTATGAGAAAATAGAGGGAAAGGAATAAGAGAAAGGAGGAGTGTGATAGAAGGGAGGGGAAATTGGGGGAAGGGGTAATCTGAATGTACTCTGTCTTGGGGGTGAAGGGAAGAGATGGGGAGAATATGTGGGACACAAAATCTTATGGAAATGAATGTTGAAAACTAAAAATTCATTCATTCATTCATTTTAAAACAAAGCATTTAGTAAACAGTTCTATCTTACTATGGATTCTACTTTCAGATTTATCCAAGCAAATTTGGTAAGATACTTATTCCATCTTATTTTTTATATATGAATTAAGAATACATTGCTTATTGTCACACAAGGATGTTGTGCACACTTCTTAAATAATAAAATCCTGAAATGTATTTATTACTCAAATGTCTTTCCCCCTTCCTTATTCTGTATATTTGGTATATTCTTGGAATAGACAGTTCCCAGTAGTGATATTTCATCTATCAATGCAACTTAATTTTTCTTGCACAACTTGATAGTCTTAAAAATGGTCTGGTTGTTGAAAGCTAAAGTGACTTTCTCAGGATGATATAGCCAATGTGGGCCAGTATTTTGAACTGAGATCATTTTGCCTCCAAGGATAGTTCACTGTGCAAACCTGCTTCTCTATAAAGTTCTATTGCTGTAAAACATATCTAGAATTGAGTTGCATCTCCAAATAGAAATAAATTTGACCCAATTCACTATGGAATAAAAGAAGGCAGATTTGTTTTTATTTGTCTATATGTAGTAATTTCGCTATATTTTTCACTTCTCAGTTAGAGTTGTTTAATTGTAATAGCATTGTACTTTTCTTAGGAATGGTCAACTTTGAACATGATTCATGTTTACAACAATGGGACTAATGATGTTTCCTTTATCTCTGAAGAACTTAGCATTTTATTTCAGCCTATGTTCAATAATAATGTTTGTGATTCCTAATTCACTCTTGTTGTCAGAAGATAATGATGCTAAAACCTAGGGGTGTTTCATTGCTGCGTGTTCTATGCTAGTGGAGGCCAGGAAAGTGATCTCTATACTTATGAAGAAGATATGTCAGGTGGGCATCAAGGCTGTAACCATGGACACAGAAGCAAACAGGCCATCTCCACTGTTCCTACTGTGGAAGCTTAGGGGAAAAATCTAAATGCTTATGCTGGACAGATGGTGAAAGTTCATCAAATTGCCTGTCAGGCTTGTGGCACTCTGATAGCAAAGCCAGGTTTACAAGAATGCAAGCTATCAGGAAGCCCCAGGCATGTTTGGCAAGGCTGTAAATTAATTCTAAAGAAATTATTAGTTAAAAATATTTGCTTAATCTTACACCTTAAAATAATAACAGAACAATATCAATCTATAAATAAACATTTATTAAGTGCCTGCTATGTGTCAGGTACTGTATAAGTACTGGAGATATAAAAAGGAGCAAAAGATAGTCCTGACCTCAACAAGCTTAAAATGTGAGATTAGCTTCCTATTGCCACCATCTTAAAATGTGAAGGGAGTTAGAAGACAGTATGGTTAAGAGAACATTCGTTTTAAATCAGAAGACTCAGCTAAATTGTAAGTTATATCTGACCTTGTGAGATCCTCAATGTCATTTCACTGATGGAAACATCAGTTTCCTAATCTAAAAAAATCAATGTAATAATAGATACGCTAACACATCCTTTATTTTCTGTGAGGAAAGTGCTTTGTAAACCCTTAGGAGCTATGTAAGTGTGAGCTGTTCATTATCATTATTGTTACATTATTATTAAAAATAACAAAATAATTACTATGAAATTAATACATTCCATAAATTATGTAAGTCTGATGGATGGTACAGTAGATAGAAAAGTGTGCCTGGAATAAAAAAAACTGAATTCAAGTCTAGCCTCAGAGATTTCCTAATGTAATAACCTTGGGTAAATCTCTTAGTCTCTGTTTGCCTCAGTTTCCTCATTATAAAACGGTAATAAGAATAATAGCATATACCTTCCAGGGTTGTAGTGAGGGCAAAAGGAGATGGTATTTGTAAGGCATATTCCATAATTTAAAGTACTAAATAAATTCTAGCTATAATAATAATAGAAGAATTGTTACTGTTATCATCATACCCAAATGCATGAATAACGTGTGATTTCAATCATCATGAGAACCTTCTGGCATACACAACCAAAGCTGATTGCAACTTCTCTATGACCTCTTAGTAAACCTTTTGGCTACTACAGCTTGGTAAATAAAACATGGTAAAGTGATTGAGGCACCCACAGGGGTTATGTGAGTTGCTCCTGGTCGCAAGACTGGTAAGGTGGAAAGGGAGTGTTTCAATCCAGTCCTTTTTGACAGTAAACTATGTACTTGTTATATCACACTCCCTTTATATGTAGTACAAGTCACAAAACCCATTGATATAGAATCCTCTGTATATTTTTGGAGATCAATGTCCCATTCATGCAAGAGAGGTAGAGTAGTGTTTCAAGTGTAAGTGAAGAGAGAGATCCAGGGACCTTCTAATTTATTGCTTCAAGGGAGAAGATACATGATGACAACCTCTCTTCAGGTTACTAAAGGGAAAGGAAAACTCTGAGAAGAAGACAACATGTTAATAGTTGACAGTCTCTATCATGTCTCTGTCCCCAGCTACTACTAGAGATTTGGGGGAATTTTCTCCTTGGGTGAGAACTGGAGCTCTCTCTTGGTTGAATTGAGATATTTTTCTCCAATGGGGAGAGCTCCTTCAATCGGCATTATCTAGCATAAATTTTAATATGAATATATTCTCTGATTTCTGTTTTGTTATCAAGTTAAATAGGTTTCTTGGCTATTGGCTATATATGTTCCTTGAGGAATTTTGATTGGAAGAGAGTTAAGCCTGAGAAATAAAGATTGGGGTTCTCCATTCCCCATTAGAATAGAATAGAAGAAATCAGAAATTTCATTTCAGTTTTATGATTACTTTCCCTGGACTACCAGTATTTAAGGAGAAGATAGATACAGTTCTAGCCCAGTATTTCCTCTCTTCCTTGAGAGGAGAGTGGTCAACCTCTGGTCTCAACCTTATACTTTCCCTCCTGGCAGTGATCAAAGTCTCCCTTAGAAAAAGGTAGAAGGAGGGAATAATAAAGCTTTCTATTCTTGCCTTTTACAAGCTACATTTACAGTCAAATTATAAATAAAAATTAATTATATTATATATAATTATATCATATCACATCTTATATTATGTCATGTATATAATTACATTACATAAGAAATGTATACATTCATTATTCTGTGCATATTATAATTGTCATAGTTATTGGCATTACTATGATAAATTACTAATGATTATATTTATAAAATAATTACATATTCTCTTGCCATCCTATTGATTTTCAGATGCAATTCCTAAACATTTCCATATAGAAATTACCTTGATGGATTATTCTATATGTTAGCAAGATCCAAATGATCAATGGTTGCAGTTTTCAGTTGAAAACATATTTAAAACAATCTGTTTATTTTCACCTGAATTAAGAAGGAGAAATATTTTTAGGGCAATGAGAATGTGCAATCAGAATTATAACCACTTAAGGCTTTCCTTCCTTCTTTCATCTTTTTCTTAGAAATGGTTCAGAATCCTCCTAACTAGTTATCAGCATTTAAGTTTTTTAGATTCAAATGCATTGGTGTATTTGCAATAGTTCCTGAAGTTAGGCTCCAACCCTTTAACATGACTGACAGTGAAAAGGGGGAATCATGTAAAAATATTTCAATTATCCTTTATTGAAATATCTTTAAATACACAAATAAGGGAGTACAGGAAAGTGCCTGTGATTATCTGAAGTATTAACTTCATACCAACCTCAGTTTTCTCAACTATACAATGGTATTCCCACCTTAGATTTAAAAGTTAGAGTTAAGAACACAAATATAATTCACAGCCACACAAAGCAAGGAAAGATGTGAAGTTTAAATTGCCCTAAATTGAGGGAAAAAATGGAGCCTGGGAATTCTGTAGTGAAATCACCTGGAGAAATTTTAGTATAATACAAGATTTTCTATCATATTAATATTTGATTTTCAGAAAGGAAAGGGTAATCTCTGCAGAGAAGCAATAACATGTACCTTGTGAAACTGCAAATGTATACACATGCGTCAGTCTGAAGTCATCAATATATCATCTGACAGCTTAAGAGAGAGAAAGTTTGGTTAATGGACTCAGAATCATTTTACAAAAGCTAGAACAAGGATCAATGTGGTTTTTCACTTGGCAGCTTTCTTCAAGAAAATTAGCTTCCAAATGACTTTTGTATGTGATTTCTACACTAGTAAGTCATCCTCATATGGCAGAATCAGGGTTAGTTTATAGTAGAGATATAAATTCCTATTAATGCTTTCATCTATCAATTAAAAAATAAAAATGGAGACTCCCTGTTTAACTTCAGAAATAAGATGCCAGCAACAGATGAAAATGATCACCCACTTATCAGAATAGACAGATGGGCTCAATTGTATTGAAAGCTACCAAAAAGAGTTGCAGGCTTTCCACCTTATGGTGATATTCTGAGCCCATTAGATTAACTTTGGTGGCTTGATCAAGGCTACAATTTGCTACAGATTTTGGTAGCTATAGCTACAGCAACACAATCCATAAAGAAAATTTGAGACAAATTCATTCTTGGATCAACAATCCAAAATTAAATAGGATAATGGTTTATTTTATAAAATTTAATTATTTTTTCCAATAGTGTACTGTTGGACTTACTTTGGTTTAGGACAAAATTGTAGGATAACCATCTTGTGCAAGTAAAAGACGATTTTCAAGAAGCCAGGGTCAAAAATAGTGGAAATTCCCTCCCTACACAAGGCTATTAGTATTTATTTCCCCCCAAAACTGCTTTCTCTTCACTTGGGAAATACAATCCCTAAAAAATCAGCTAAATGAAAATTTTGATGTGAAAATACCTAACCCTCCAAATGAAATGTGCGGATGAGGAAGGGAAGGGAAGGAGCAAGAGAAAACACATTTTCTAGCTCTTCCCTGTTTGCCTGAGGGTCTTGTTTGTCACTATGGATTGCTACTAGGAGCTAGGGAGAAATCACCCTTTCTAGGTCATTCCTGAGGAGTTCTATTGGGATCTTTTTTTTTTTCCTTAAAATTCAGTCAGGGATATACCCCTGAACAGTGACTTAATTCTCTGCTGCATTTGAGAATATTAAAATGGAAATCCATATTTCTTTTATAAAATCCATATTTCTAATTGAACTTATTCTCACACCTATTAACCTTATGAATCAAGTCATGTATCATGTGATTCCTAAGCATTTCATAGGAAATTAGAGATGTTAGAGTGTCCCCAGAAGGCTCCTCCAAAGGACCTCAGGGTCCATACTATGAAATTGGTTTACAGGTACAATTGCTTTAGAATGAGCTTCTTCACTAACTAAAATCTTACTTGAATGGACTTTAAGATGGAACTCTCTTATAGTGAATTCTACTCTATATAATAGTGCATTCATAGAGTATTGTTGGAAATATAATGTGTTTTTGGTTTCTGGAGGTTTGGCAGTCGTTTTTTACTTCCGTCTTACCTATTCTGGATTCACAGTAGCTGCTCTCTGACCAGACACCATTCCTGATATACACAGAAGCAATTTCTTCTCTGATTCTGATCTGTATAAGTTTGTTCCTCCTTAGATAGCCTGGTGCCACCTCCAAATCTCTTTTTTCTCTCATTTTCACATTTTCATTCTTCTATTCATTTTTGTCTTGTTCATTTATAAAAATATTTTTATTCATTTTAAAAAATTCTTTTCTTTTTAAAATTTGAATTCCAAATTCTCTTTCTGGCTCTCAATCATCCCACATCTGATGAGAATGCAAATTAAATTATACTAATTATAAATGTGAAATCATATAAAACATTTCCATAACTATCTATATTTCAAAAGAAAATAAAGCAAAAAAATTCTACTTCATTTGTCCCTATAATTAATCAGTTCTCTCTTTGGAGGTAGATAGCATATTTTCATCAGGAGTCCTTTGGAGCTATCTTGGATCATTGCATTGACCAGAGTAGCCAAGTCTTTTACAGTTGATCATCATTACAACATTGCTGTTACTGTACATAATGACCTCTCATTTCTTCTCACTTCACTTTGCATCAATTCGTATGTCTTGCTGTATGTTTTTTCCTGAAAATGCCCACTTTGTTATTTCTTGTAGAACAATAGTATTCCTTCAAAATCATAAGCCATAACTTGTTGTCATTTCACAATTGAAGAGTATCCTCTCAGTTTCCAATTCTTTGATGCCACAAAAGAGCTGCTATAAATATGTTGTATATAGAGGTCTTTTACTTTTTTCTTTGACCTCTTTGTGGTACAGACCTAGTAACGATATTACTAAATGAAATGGTAAGCATAATTTTATAGCCCTTTGAGCAGGGTTCCAAACTGTTCTAAAAAATAATTGGACCAGTTCACAACTACACTGTTTGTTAGTGTACCTATTTTCCCTCATTCCCTCCAGCATTTGTCATTTCTGATAGATATGAGGTGGCACTTCATAGTTGTTTTAATTTGCATTTCTCTAATCAGTAGTGACTTAAGAGTGTTTTTTTACATGACCATAGAGAGCTTTGATTTTCTTTTCCTCTGAAAACCTCCAGTCCAAATCTTTTGGACATTTGTCATTTGGAGAATGGGTCTTATATTTATAAAGTTAATTCAGTTCCTATATATATATATGTATATATATATATATATGTATGTATGTATGTATGTATATACACATATGTATATACATATATATATGAGAAAGAGGTCTTTATCAGAGAAATATGCTTTAAAAAAATTTTGATATTACTTCATAGTCTGTTACCTTCCAATATCATGTAATTTCCCTGGTTATTTTAATTAGGTCTTTTCTTTTTTTTGCTTTTGATTAGTCAGACATCATGATTCTTTTTAATATCAGCTGAAGCATAGATTCTATTCCAACCCTTTATTCTACTTTGTGTGTCTTTCTATTTCAGTTGTATCTCTTGTAAATCACTTATTGTTAGAACGCTAATCCATTCTGCTATTCATTTCCTTTTTGTGGGTGAGCTCGTCCTATTCATAGTCATCACACTTATAGTTACAATTACTAACTTTGTATTTCCCACCATCCTATTTTCTTTTTTTATCCTGTTCTCTCCCTTTTTATCTTGTCCCTCTCCAAGAGTTGGTTTTGTTTCAGATCACTAACTCTCTTAATTCACCCTTTCACCACCACCACACTTATCTCTTATTCCCTTCCACTTCCATTTTCCAACTGAGTAAGATAGATTTCTATACCCAACCAAAGGTGTATATACAGTCTTCCTTTTTTGAACCAATTACCATGAGCATTGGGTTCAAACATTACCTTCATTCAAATATTTCTTTATTCAAACATTACCCTTTGTTTTTCCCTTCCACCATAAAAGCTTTTCCTTGCCTGCCTCTTTTATTTGAGAAAACTTTGCACATACTACCTTTGGCTTCCCAGTGCATTTTCCTTGTTTTTTGCACATCATCCCAACATGACTGACTCACACTCAGTCCCCATGTCTATGTAGACTCCTTTTGTTGTTGCTGTCGCTGTTATTGTTTCAGTTGTATATGACTCTCCATGTCCATTTGGGATTTTCTTGGTAAAGGTATGGAATAGTTTTTCATTTACTTCTCCAGCTTATTTTACAGATGAGGAAGTAAGCCAATCAGGGTTAAGTGACTCGCACTGAGTTATATAGATAGTAACTAAGAGTTAATCTTGTAAGTATTATTAACCCCAATTTATAGATAACCAAACTGAGAATGGGAACTAAAGTAACATGTACCCAGACTAGTGTCAGGTGCCCAGGTTCAATTCTTTTCCTACTAGTCTGTTCTTATAAAACTTAAAATACTAGAATACCATTGACACAACTAACAATTCCTAAAAATTATTGTGACAAAGTGGCATAAAAGATGATTTGTATCATGTATAGAATAGATATTATTGAACATACACATGGAAGACATATGACATTTAGCATATATTCCTTTAAATTCAGAGGCGTTTAGGAGTTATCATTAGTGATGAGCATTCTACATGTGTGGGGAATGTAGTTGGTAACTGGAGGTAGTTGAGTATTCTTTGCAAGATGATTTTTTATATGAATTTTAGCATCTATAAATGAGTGAGGGATCAGAATTTGCTCTGAAAACCATAAAAACCTACATTACTCAAATCATATCCATATCAGCAAAGAAAATGTTCTAGAAATGTATACTATTTAAGAGATTTGTTTTGTTTTGTTTCATTTGTAAACTTGCATTTGAATGAACTAATCTGCAAAGGGACAGATGCATTAGTCACTTTTAGTAGTGCAAACAGTATAGTCAGAGTCTATAGGTAAGAATAAGGACCGATGTTTAGTGTACAGTATCTTCAAGAAGAGTCAGATCTCTAATCACAGCTAATAAGGTGTTAACAGGGACAGACCATTAAGGCAGACCAGGTCAGAATGAGGGAGGTCATGCAGAAAGAAAAGTGGAGGAAATCTTGTCTTAACAAACGGCTCAGAGAAGCCTAAACTCTGACTCCAGGGCTGCAGGGATCATAATAGTACACAACAAAGGCCTATTGAAGGCCTAAAGATCTTGAAGAGATACGGAACTGTGGGGATTTTGTGTGTACAATGCCTGCTTTGCACCCTAGAATCCCACATCTGACAATTGTAGGAGGAAGATATAGGAAAGGTATAATAAGAATCAGTCTCAATAGACTTTTTTTGCCAGATGAAAAAGCTAGTGCCAATCCAATACGAAAGGAAACACCTTGCAAAAGGGGAGGAAAGAGGAAGAAGAGAGGAATTGTCATTTTTTTATCAATAACCTTGTCATATTTCCTCTCCTAGATTATAAAGTTCTTGAGAACAAGGGCTGTCTTATTTGTCTTTGCATCTCCAATCACAGTGGCTCAGCAGAGATGTCCACTATTTGTAATTCAGCCAAGCCTGGTAATTGTAACTCAGTGACAGCAGGTAACTGACCTTATGGTCTCCTTTCAAAATGTTTCTGTAAATTGTAGAAAATAGTGAGTAATGGAGCAGCTAGGTGATGCAACGGATAGAGTACTAGACCTGGAGTAAGGAAGACCTAAATTCAAATCAAGCCTCAGACACATACTAGCTGTGAGACCCTGGGCAAGTCACTTGACCCTGACTTCCTTAAAAAGAAAGAGTGAATGATAATTTGAAATAGTTGACATTGAGAGACACACAACTTCAGATGGTTTTCTACTGTTATTACTGTTGTTAGAGTTTGTGATTGGGAGCATTTTCCAAGTTATGACTTCATCAGAGTAAGGAATTCCTTGTCAGGGTGCCAATGTGATATTCACAGCTCCTATGGCAGTCATGAATATCCCTGAGCATTTCTGAATCGGGAAATACAGCAGACTCTTCACCTGGAAGACAGAACCAAAACATTCATTCAGGTACCAGAAAGCCAAATCCATCATGTAACAAAAATCTATACATAGTAACAATGCAGAGAACAACACCATCCCCAAGTCTTCCCCCTGCCAGGCTTCCCACAAACCAGCTCCCTTAAACAAATCACAAACAAGCTCTTTTGCTCACACTAGCCAGCAGCCTGTACCCTTCCTAGCTCTGACTGCTCTCAAGACTAACTTCCTCTCAGCTGTGCTCTAGCTCCACCTCTTCCTGTTCCACCCTTCATGTTTCACATGCTCAGCAAGTTCTTCCCACCATAGGTACTATGTGACTCAGACTTCCATGTGATCCAGGTAGGCCATATGGGCTTATTAATGAATGGGAAAGATCTTCTCATTTAAATTACCATTATACTTGTATAAAAACTCCCTCCACTGGTACAGATCATCATCTGTTGCAATTTTTAATCTTAGAGATTTCCCTGAAGCACTAAGAGATTAAATGACTTTTTCACAATCATCCAGACTGTATGTATCAGAGGCAAGACTAGAACCTAGACCTTCTAGGCTCTCTATCCACTACTTCATACTGATCCTCATTCTCCTTATTAGTATTATTGTCATTATTACCTTTTACTTTTAAGAGTAAATATTTTTTAAGAATCCAAAGCATTTTCACATTTATTTTCATTTATGTAAACAAATATATACATGAATAAAAATTTCAAAGACTGGTGAGCATTGTCTATGGGATAATGCAGAGAATAGCCATAGAAGCACAGATGAATGAATGGACAGAATGGATAGACAAACAAAGTCAGCTTTAAAGAGTAAAAAGTACCATAAAATTAGAATCATAAAGTTTTAGAGACTCTAAAGAAGACATTTCAAGTAACAGTATAGGGTCATACTGGAGCATCTATGTGGAAAGAGCAGCAAGGTGAAGCTTTTACTGCTTCCTCTTGCTTCATCAGTCTATAAGCAACCAACATGGATTTCATTAGCCATTTATACAGTTAACTAAACAAAAACTGCCTGTAGGAAAGACATAAAATGAGAAGTGCATTCCCACTGGAATCAGTGAATTTCAATGTTTTCTCTTACTATTTTGGATCTAATAAAGCTAAATTTTCAAAATAGTGTTATGCTAGTTTAACAGTTCTCAAAGTTTCTCCCAATGGCTTTGATTTCAGCACTGAGGCTGTCATGGAGGGCCATTAGCATCATTGGCAGTTAACAGCTCTCTCCATCTGTTCAACTGTGGGGGATATTTTCCTTCTCCCCTCCCCCCAAAAAAACTAGCCTGATGAGTGAACTATTATAAGCAGCTGTGTCCCAGAAATTTATTGTATAACTTTATGCATTAAACAGTGCCAATACATCTGGACAATATACTATGAGCAACAATTGTCTGAGTGTAGTTCAAAAGTAGATTGATCAGGGAGAAGAAAATGGTGGAAATCACAATAAAAGCAACCTCACCTTCTTATTGACCTTACATTATCCCCTCTTGTTTCTTCATCAGCTCCCCATTTCTGTTTTGTTTCTTTCATAATCATCTAGGATGTGACTTTGAAAGTGATTATTCTTATCCAAAGGTTTTTTTTTTTAATCATGCAATTGATTAACATAATGGCATTGTTAATTCCTACCCTTCAATATCACCTATTTCAGCAACACCATCTTTTTCTTCATCAGCATCACCTTCTTTGTCATCATCATAAAATTCATTTCCCAAAATAGGGTTCTAGGTTGAAAGTTTTCCAAATAAACTAGATAGTCCCTGTCTAGAAGAGGCTTATAGTATAACACAGGTGAATAATTTTTAAATGGCATACCTATACACATATGTGTAGTACACATATGTGTGTGTATATATGTTCAACTGTTTTTCACACACATATGAAAATTAATACAGATGGCTTTGTTTCTATGGTTTTGTGTGTGAGCAAGAAGTGAAGAATGATATGAATTTTCTTATTCTAACCAGACATTAAGGGAGTATATTATAATCTTACCTACAAAATCCTAATAAAAGTTATAATTTTAAGAGGTTTTTGAATTATAGAAATGTGGCTTTGATGAGCTAAAAGGCAAAGAACTATCCAGGTATAAATCATAGAATTTTATATGGTCCTGTCAGACATAGAATTGAGAACATATTATGTAATATAAATAAGGGAAAAATAAAAGATGGGTCCCAAGAGGTTACAAGATAAGTGAAGGAACAGAGCAAATTTTAAAAAATGATAAATGAATATTTTGAAACACATAAGCAATTCTATATTATAAACTTTCAAACAACATACTTAAAATGTCATATGAAAAGGTCAATTATGTAAACACTTTCCAAAGAATGTTAATGGAATAGGTTGAAATCATTAGTCTCTATGGAACCATCTAAATCAACTTTTGAAACTTCTTAAAAACAGATAAAAGTATAACAATGCCTCTTGGTTTTGGGCAAAAGTTCACAGATACCTAGTTTATTATATTCTCCATTTAATGACCCTTGAAACCAAACAGCAACTAATTTCCAAATAGCATTTATTCAAGAGAGTTTGAAGATAAAATATTATCCTTAGCTTAACAAAGATAGACATGAAAAAGAAACAAAAGCTGAGATTGAATTCTTAAAAAAAATAAAAGTGATAAAGCACCTTGAAGGACTCCCTCTGTTGGTAAATAATTTTTGCTAGATTTGATTCATGTGTAATTGAAATATAACTACCTCTAGAGAAAAATATGACAGTTTCTCACTCATACACAATAAAACTACATGGAAAAGACTAGAAGCTAAATAAATAAATCTGATTCTGTTGAAAGTGGATGGAGAATTTCCCAAAGGAAAGAATAATCATATGTGCCTATCTTTGACAAGGAAAAATGAACATTATCTTTTATAAAGGTTCTAGGAGAATAAAAGTGTGTATTTATGTGTATGTGTGTATATACATGTATTTTGTTGTTCATTTGTTTCCATCCTCTCTGACTCTGTGGCCCTATTGGAGGTTTTGTTGGCAAAGATGCTAGAGTGGTTTGTCATTTTCTTATCAGATTCATTTACACATGAGGAAACTGAAACAAACAGGGTTAAGTGACTTGTCCAGGGTCACATGACTAGTACATGTCTGAGGCCAGATTTGAACATATACATATATATAAACATACATATTATGAATATATTTGTATATGTGTAAATATACACAAATACATATTATACATATATGCACATATCGCTGAAAGTGAAGAATCAATCTAGTTATTTTCTAGAATATAAAGACAGAAAAAAACACTGCATCATTGAGGCCTTTTCTAGGGTTTGCGTATCTGAAAAGTCAAATGTGAATGCCTGCCTTACTGAGTAACTGGATAATTGATATATGTCTGCGTTCCACTGGGCTGTATATGAAATAACTTAAAGACTGTGCTTCAGTAGGTGCTTACTCTTAACACAATATACCTTGAACTTTTTCAAGGGATAGAAACTTATTAGTGGAATCATTCATACTTACGCAAATAATTTACCTGTAACTATAATCTGGATGCTAAAAATTCCACAAAATGTGAATTCTTGTGGGGAAGAGAAGGGGATTTATCATTTTCTAACAAAGCCTATTTCACTTGACAAGAGCATAGTAAAGCTAAGTGGAAGGGACCTCAGAGACCACCTAGTTTACATTCATCATTTTACATAAAAGAAAGGGAAAATAAGCCATATGTCCAAGCTCAAAAGGAGAATTAGAATCAGTCTAGATTTGTAGTTAGGACCTCTGATTGAGAAACTAGTATTCTTTCCATTGTACAAAAATCCAAGAGCCTTGACACCAACGCCTTTTCCACTGTGCCACCATTTTCTATTAATGAAAGAATCTTAATAGTTATAATATGAATATTCATGCTTTAACTTATCTAGATATACTTTATCCTATATGCTTCCTTTCTGTGAGTTATTCGTTTACATTTGCCAAAATTATTCTATTTCCTGTAATGAAAAAAGAGAGGAGATAGAGAGATGTGTCCAAGAAATTAAACAGGAAATTCATTTTTTTAAAATAAAAAAGTATAAAAAATATTTTGTTTTATTCATTTAGGAAAGATTTCTATCCCCACATTGTTCCCACTATCAGTTTTGAGGATTGACGTGAACAGGGCAGACCAATTATCCTGGAACAAGAGAAGTAACTTGGAAATAAATATTCCATTTCTAGTAGGTCAGACTCATTTTCTTGGGGTAAAGTTTCTTCAGTCTGTACCTGTGTGGTCACGTAAGTACAATTTGGAAAGCCTTAGTAGTATAATAAGTGGCCATTTAAATTATTTGTTTAAAAAATAATTCTGAGAAGATTCTAGTAGTCCTCAGATGTTTCCTTGATTAGTCTTGCCACACCCCATGTTGCTACCTGAAGTTCTCACTTTGCATCAGAGAATCAAGTCTAGGAGCATCTTTTAAACTTATAAAAACCAACTACTTCAGAAGGGAATTATTGAGACAGCTAGGTGCACTGGACTCAGAAGAACCTAAGCTCAAATCGGATCTCAGACACTTGACTTTTACTAGTTCTGTGACCTTGGACAAGTCACTTAGCCCCAATTGTCTTGACTTCCCCCCTCCAAACAAACAAACAAAAATAGAAATTATTAAGCCCGCAGCAATTGAATACAGTTTATTGGATTAGAGCCTTAACTTAGCAAGACTAGAAAGAAACGTCATTTAATATTTAGCTTTGAAACCTTAGAAAAGAATAGAATGGAATGTATCTGAATCATGGAGAACTTCCAGGTAAGGATTGGCCTAGACTTATTAAATATATTCTTACTAAATGTTCATCGACTACTTCATTGTGACTTGGACCATGGTAAAACTGTGACAACTTTAGTTGTATAATTGTTTTGCCCATGCCCTTCAAGACTTCAGGCTATCAATTGCCCAGAAAGTTATCTTGCATAAACAAGTATCTCTTCTGCTATAACAATTGATTACCCTAGTCTCTTTCCACACTGCCAGATGTAATAGCATATTGGTTGTATAATGCGCGATATTTGAACCGGAACTGCTTGGTCCCCAACTGTTGCCAGATCAGTTCCTTAGAGAAGGAAGAGAAAGAATATATTGAATTTCCCATTCCACTATAAAAAAAAATAAATACATAAGTAGATGGATAGATAAATTAATAAATGAAAGTTTCATTTTCATGCACACATAGTGCTATGTGTAACAAACATTTACTTTATGCAACTGTTCAAAGCTCTTGAACCTGAAAGAATTCCTCTGGAATTTTGACCTCACCTGACTCTTACCTTTTTTTTTTTTCCTTCCAGTAACTTTCTTAACTCCTTACTCATACCTACTGGCTTTGGCTCTGTGCTACTCTCATTCTAGCTCCCCTTTTGCTTGGCATCTTCTTTCACCTCAGCTGGTCTTAACCTCAGTTTGATGCAGTTACCTCCATTTGTCTCTATTTCTGGTTCAAGCTTTCTGGTTCCCTTCCCATATTACAAAACTCTGTTAACCTCTATTTGAGCAAGCCTCTTCACCAAACATGGAAACATGAAACTATCAATCAGACATGATAACTGGCTCATGTTCTTGGAAAAAAAAATACTTTTTTTCTCATAAAAATACCTATGTGAATTTTAAATCTTATCAATACAGGAGCTCCTAATGTACATTGAAATTTACCCATACCTGTCCATAATGTGTGTTTCTTGTCCATTCTCTCCCAAAAGCTCAACACGGAAGCCCATTAAACATACTGAAGATCTTCCGTTTCTCTGAATTTTGTAAATATATCAGTGGAGCACTCTATCTACGCAATATCATTCTCTCTGTCTTCTAAACATGTCTTCTAAACATCCTGTCTTCTTTTCTGGTCATATAACTCCTTGATGAAGTCCTTTAGGACAATTCTTCAAGTTCCTTCTTACATATATATTGCGACCTGAATGTGGATACTAGATAAAAAATTCTGCTCTATATAGTCTATACCCTGCAACCCATCCCCCTTCCACTGATTTCTTTCCTCATCCTACCTTGAAATGAGGTATCCAAAGATGAGGTAGTGATTCACAACCTCCTTAATATTTTACATAAGAAGTCTCTAGCACAAGTGTGGGGATAGAACATTTTGAAAGCATGTGGTAGGATTTAGAAATACTTGCTTTTGTAGAATTTGGGTTAGCTATTTTGCTATGTATATAATGATTCTCAATAATTGCTTCCCTGGGGGAAGTGGGAGATAGGTAAATGATTTTCCTCTACATAAAGTACTTTCTTAAAATGTTCTAACCATATCAACAGTGTCATTTTCTCAAAATCATACAAGTCCATTAGGATGGGGCTAATTCAATTTAAATCAACAAGAATTTGTTAACCAATCAATAAGCATTCATTAAGCTTCCCCAACATGCACAGCCCCATGCTAAGCAATGGGGCTACAAATACAAAAAGTAAAAGAATTAATTCTCTTAATTAATTCTTAACCTCTTAATTGCCAAGCATTGTGTTTGGTGACTAGGATACAAAAACAAAAAATGAAAATCTTCCCGACCCTCTAGAAATTTGTGTTCTACTTATTCATGGAGAGTGGGAAAATTATGTACCCCAATAAGTAAACGCAAAATAAAAACAAAATGAGTAGGAGAGATGGCAAGTGCTAATAAATGGTAAGGGATCAGGAAAGATCTCTTGTAGAATGTGGTTTGAATGGAGACAGTTTCCTAAAGGTAGAGTTGGGGAGACACACCATTCTGTGAATAAGAATCATGGATTTAGGACTGGAAGGGAACTTTATTGATCATCTCCTTCAGCCCCCCTTTTTTTACAGATGAGAAAAATCAACTTCAAAGACAGAGATTTGTCCAAAGACATACAGGTCATAAATGACTAGCAAGACTTGAACTTATAACATCTGACATCAAATCTAGTGTTCCTTCCATGTTTGCATGGTGCTATCCTTGGAGGCAGCCATGCAATGTCACAGATGCAGAAAACATTGTCATTGTAGGTAACTTGGGATTCCTTTTATTTTCTGCCTAGCACTTAACCTAAGGCACCTAAGAAATTCTTTTTGGTGATTGCAGTGATATAATTTAGAGAAGGGAAAAATGCCTCTTTGACTGGTTTGTTGGATCTGCAAACCTAGATGAGCCCATGATTTTGCAAAAGAAAGTTATGACTGCATTCATCATGAGTGATTCCCTGTATTAAAATAACTTATTGCAGACAGCCCTTCAGAACCAAAAAGACACAGCAGGTGGGAAAAGAGCTCATTTGTATGAACTCCCTTCCCTGCTGTGGAACCCCAGTGCTCAAATCTGATTAACTTAAGAAAATGGCTTCAGCAGGACTTAAAGTTGCAAAGGCTCTTTCTGGAGAAGAGGTCACCCTGCCCTGGAATTAAGAGACATAATCTTGAGCTTGACAAGAACTCTGGGCATTTAACTCAATTAGCTAAAGCCCAGAGTTTCCCCACCTTCAATACAGTTGCCTGTTGTGGCATAACTGCCTGGTGTTTGCTGATTAGCAGTGGGTGATTTGGTGGTCATTAACTTCATACAAAAACTAGGGGGAAATGAAACAAGCCACCCTGAGAAGGTATCTCTTTTGGTAAAAATCCGTGGTTCTCTATAGATAGCAAAAGTCAGATATGAAGAGGGAGATGTATATAAACCTCACTTTGAAAACCTAACTATATTATGAGCTCCATCTAGCATTTCCTTGCATGAGAAAGTGATCTTAAAATTCTTATCACAGCATTCTGGTCATGCTTTTAATGAATCAATACATTCTTGCACTCGTTTCCTCTGTTTACATTTTTATCTTGACATATTTAGAGTAATGTTTTGATCAGCCATGCTTTATATTCCATTATTTTTCTTGTCTCTGATAATAATCAATTTTTGACACAGAGTCAGAGGAAGTCAGACAAAAGCCAACAGAATTTGTTGGATCAAATGCATTAGCAGCAAAAAATACACACACATACACTCAGAGAAATGAAAGGAACAGCTGTAAGTCTTTAAAAGTGGCTGAAGTTTACACAGCTTCTCCATTCAAGCAAGTCTGACACTGGCAAATGTTTCCATTTAAATCCTGTCTTCACACTAATTCTCATATATCATACAAAAGTCATAATTCTGCATGGGGACTGGTAGAAGAGTACAAAAAAATCCCTCAAACACATTTTTCTGCTCTTGTCTCTGAAAGGTATTCCCCTCCCTCCCTGTGTCATATTAAGTCTAAGCAGCTAACACAGAGGTTGTTTCTACCTGAATTCAATCTGTTTCTCCAGTCCCAGCAGATGTTACATTTGCTTTGTCGAATTTTTTTCCAGCACAGTTTAGTGTTTAAGATCTCTGTGATTTAATATTTCTCAATTATTTTTTAAGCTTAGAGAGTCCAAGATGAAATCCTGAGATTCCATCCCCAATGCCTTATTTGAACCATGAGGAATAAATGTTGTTCTCTTAGTGACTGTATCACCCTATTCTCTCCCCCACCACACACACACTTCTTTCTTTTCCAAAGCTCAGTGATTTATCAGCATGCTAAAAAATCTAGCCCTTTGGGGATAGTAGCTAGGAACCGTGAATCTGTAAAATTCAAATGAGTTGAAAATTTTCAACAGTCAAATTTTAGTGCTTAGATATTCTGTTGCAGAGGAAAAATGCAGAATAGCAAAGAAAGTTTAACAGATTCATTATTTGAAATAATACTTTTTACAGTATTTTTCTTTGTATGACACTTTATTAAAAACACATTGCAATTTTAAAAAAAAACTTTAAATGATGTAAAGCTAATATTGACTATCTGACCCTAAAATTTACTGCAAAATTATAGCACCATATGATGCAGAGAGGACAGAAGCATTGCTTAGGGATGAGGACCAAAGCAATGTTTCTCACTTCTCTGGGAGTATCACATGTATCTGTCCTATTTTTAAAAAGGCACATCTTTATATTTAGAACTAACAAGTGAACTTGGCTCAGAAATATTGCAGTTTGGATTAAGGTATCTCAGGTGTTTTCTTGATTTCTGGAGACTATGTATTTATTCTGAGTGTGAAAGGAGACATCTGTAGATTTGCAGATTGTTTTAAAGCAATCTGTAAGTCTTACCTACAAAATTTTCACAATTTTAGGACTATTTACAGCTCCTCCTCCCTCTGGCTTTCTACATTCCCACATCATGCCAAATGTACAGTCTGCTCCTTGCAGAGGTGAAATTTCATCACGTGAAATTACCAAAAACTAACTAAGCACAGCTAGGTGTGGCAGTGGACAGAATACGAGGCTTGGAGACAGCAAATTCCAAGTTCAAATCCAGCCTTAGACATTTACTAGCTCTGTGACAATAGACAAGTCACCTAACCCTATTTGTCTCAGTTCCTTATCTATAAAATACAGACACACTGGAAAAAGAAATGGTAAACTACACCATTATCTTTAGTAAGAAAATTCCATAGATGTAAGACTATGGGATCACGTAGAGTCACACACAACTAAACAAGAACAGTTACATCGTTTGGCACTATTTGATTGTTGTGGTTGATAGCCTCATCATCATCATGGACCACTGACCAGGATCTGGAAATATTAGTGTCCTGTAGAGTCATAGGTTGGAATGCTATGCTTTATGTATCTTTAATTCTTGTGTAAAACTAAAAACAAGAAGTGAATGCCTAGAACCAAACTCTTCCCCAAAAGAAAAAAAATCCTATAGAAATCCAACAGCATGAGCATAGATATGAGTCATGGGAAATACATATATCTATATCTATTTATCTGTACACACACACACACGCACATGCACACACGCACACACACACACAACTATGTTTGTCCTAGTAATGCGTTTTGTTTACCTAAATACCAAGAGAGAGAATGAGACATCATTGAACCTAATATTAAAAATGGAGCCTGTGAAATGCTTTAGAAACTTCCAAGTCAAAGATTATTCATTTACTTTGAGGAAATGTCCAAAAATAAAAGGAATCCATATCAACAAGACATAAAAGTAAAAACCAAAAAAAATCATATTTTTGTACTGACCATTTACCAAAGGCATAGAAGTCATATACCTCTCAAGTATTTTTTCCCTAAAATTTTCCTTCCTTTAAAACAAAAAGTAAAAACCTTTCAGTTATTTCCCCATTCTTCGATCTCAGTGAAATTTATATGTAAATAGATATAGATAGATAAATAAACACACTATCTTTATAGACATCTCTGAAGTTCTAGAACTTTATCTCTATAGATGTGTCTCTTGCAATAGAATATAGATGCCTTGAGGGCAAGAACTATTTCATATTTTTTTCTCTTAGTATTCCCCTTTGTATATAGCAGACTACCTGATGCAAAGTAGGCGCCCAATAAATACTTATTAAGTGGTGAAATCCAATGGTCAAACTAGAGGTACAAATTGTATAGATCTAGGCTCATTCAAAATCATATGTTATAAACCAAATGTATCCTTAAGAATATGACTAGATGAACTCAGTGGTTTCTTAAAGGTCTGAATTCTATGTTTCTATTAAACATCAACTTTTCTATAGAGTCTAGATTTATTCTTATTGGTGTGTATTGGTGTGCTTGTTTTCAGAGAGTGCAACTTCTCGAAATATGTCTTGGATTATAGAAGGGAACGTAAAGGTGACATTCAATAATTGTATTAAAATTTCTGGGATTCTGTAGAAAAAGGAAAATAAAAAATATCATGTTAAGGTCCTTTATAATTACAAATTCTATATTGAGTGTTTCTGCCTTGTGAATTCATTCAAATTTTCCTCTCAGAAAAGTAATGCTAATCAAAAGTAATATAAAAATAAAACTAAGCTTATAGGAGACAGCTTTGTGAAACTGGAAGAGAAAAGAAATTGGAGCCCCAGGATAGAAGTTCAAATTCCAACTCTGCTATTACTATTTTACCTATGTGACCTTGGACAAGTCACTTAGCCTCTTATGAATGCTGCATACCAAGGACTAAGTTTCAAGCTAACTGCCATTGGTCTCTGGATTAAATTTTAAGAGGCTCCCCAGAAATATTCCTACATAGGAAGCCCTTGGTAAAAGCTTGTCACTTGATTGAGTTAGAAGGGCTAGCTTTCAGAAGCCTGAAGATGTCATGTCCCTTAGATGATAACATGTAGAACTTAAGTATCTAGATTTTGATAATTATGTGTGTCTTAGCTCATTATTTTGAATTTTGTTTATATTATGCAATCCCATTTTTGTTAAAATAGTTGGTCTAGTTTAACAATCCTCCAAGATTTTAGTGAATTCAATTCTATGCAGTTTCCCAGTTGACTTACTATAGTGGAAGTGATACTATACAGAGTTAGACTTGCCTAAACTTTAAATTTACAAAATAAGTCACTGCTAAGATACAATAAAGTATGAATAGCTCAATAAGATATAATGTACAGTCATGCCCATAAAACAAATAATGAATCTCTGTGTAGTGTTTGGATACATTCAAAATCAAACTACTTGAAATGATAATTTTTAAGAAATAATATTTGGTTTCAACTCAATGGAATTATGTAGCATGAATTCAAATAGTATGACTACTTCACAGGATTCATTACTCACACTAATCTTGACCAAGGTGTATTTATTTCAAGAAAATTCAAAGTTGAATTTCTAATTTGGCATTGTTCCTTGATATTGTTATTTACTTAGACAATATAGAAAAATATAGAAGTCTTTTATAGAAAAAGAAATTCCCCCCAAACCCTTAGTATTAAAATCTATGTATATTAGATTTATACATTCAAATACTCATTTTGATCTCTAGGAATGCAGTATCTATCCAGATGCATGTTGGCATCTAGGAAGTATTTTCTTTTATCTACTTGGTCTTTTCTACATGAATGGATAGACCAAACAGCTTTGAGTAATTACAGATCTCTTTTAAAAGGTCCTGAAAAGTGCTCAGGCTTCATGTGATCAGCACAATGAAGGATCTAAAAAACAGAAGAATCTAGAGGACTATGTCATCCATAGGGAAACCTTCTTTAACCTGAGCTCCATGATCGACCTCTTCCATAGAAGTGCAAATATCTTTGGAGGGTATCTAACTTCAAATTTTGTGCCTCATTGGATATATATTATCCAAAGATCAGATGAACTGTATTGAGTACTACATTTTATAAGAAATCTTGAATGATCTTGACATATGAATGGGAGATTTCATATTGTAGAGGAATCTGCAAGGCAGTATTTTGTTCTCTAAGATCAAATGTTTTTGCCCTCCCATAATCAATAAACAAATGCATTGTAATCTCATATTCTCTGCATCTTTCAGTTAATTGTGAAATTTAAAAAGCCTACCAATTCCTTATAATTTCTTCATCAAAAATTAATTTGTATAGGAATGACTCAAAAAATTTCTCTAAATGGAAAAATATGTCTTTGTGAGTGTGTGTATAGTCAGTAGATCTTGACATTCTCTTGAACACTTGTTCCTGCCCTTTTATTTTCTTCCCTTCCTTCAGACATTTGTATATCAGTCTTTTAATACTATCATATCTATATCACCTCTACCATAAATCTGTTAAATATATCAATAAGTGATTTAGACTGGAACTATGATTTCCTTGATAGAAGGAATTTCCTGGTGAGGAAACTCTACTGATGAAGGTTGGTAACTTCTTTGAAATCTGTAAGCCTGGCAAATTACTTAGAAGATCACTGAGAGATTAAATGACTTGTCTATATTTTTCTTAATCAAAATGTGTCAATGAAGGATTTGAACCCAGATTTTCCTGACTTTATTTCTTGTACTATATTCATCATGTATTATGTATTATTATTATCATTCACTTTATAGAAGTATTAGCAATAAGAAGAAATATACGTGGTGGAACATTTAACAGTAGTGCCTTAGGGCCTAAATACCTCACCCCTTAGATTAATAACTGAACCATTTTTTTTTCTAATATGTCTGGCATTGGTGTATAAGAACATATTCTATTCAAAATTTCCACGAATATATCATTTGCTGCTATAAACCTATAATGTACTATTCATTTATTTGTCAAAAAAAAGTTAGTCATATAAACCTATCATCAAATTTGGTTCAATTCAATCCAATTCAGTTAATAAACATTAAATATTTATGCTATGAAAAAAGCAATCATTGAAAGAAGAATTTAATTTTAGACATATTAAATTTTACATCAAATAAGTTATAATGTACACGATGAAAGAAGGTACCCTCCCTATTCACTAATAGAGAACATATGCCTATCTGGTAAATCCAAAACTTGGAAATATTTGGACCTTAAAGTTTATAGTCAGAGACCCCAGTATAGTAAGAAGTTTTTTTTCCAATAAATTCAGGGTTTTTTTCCAATTCCCCATGCTAAAGATAGATTCAGCAAAATTTCAAAATAGAGTCTTTTTTACAGGAAAAATATTAGCACAGGAAACACCATTTATATGGAGAAAGATACAGAAGAGAATGTACAGAAAGTGGTTCCATATGTAGTAATGTAGGATATCTGCTTTTGTTCTTGTTGTATTACATAACTAAAATGATTTAATTGGTATTAGTAAAATCAAACATTGGTTTAATCCAAAATTTCATACTTTCTTACAGTATCCTCAGATAGAGAAAAGATTTTCTTATCATGTTCCCAACTCTGAGAAATACTAATTTTGTACTATCTCCATCCTCTTTGCTTGCAATACTGTAGTATAAGCAAGGTGATAAGAAAATTAATTCATATAATTATAAAAAGCAATATACTAATATCTTCATGGTTTCTTTTCTTATCTAGATGGCAAAGTAAATTCTGCTTTTACTGATATTTTCAGCAATTGTTAAGATTCCTTTTATAGTAAATTTTATCTGGTTGTACTTAGGTTAAAATGCATATTAGACATACTATATCAAGGTTATTAGACTAAAAAATCTTCCCTTTAAAAATCATTGTGCACCCAAATTATTTGGGTACAATAAAACATTACTCAACTTTGATGAGGCTAATGGCAAAATTCCACTAAAAGGCAGATAATTGTGAGGATTATAGAATTTTAGAGTTAGATGGGTATTAGAAATGATTTGTCCAAAATCATCTGAGAGGTTAGAGAAACTGTGACTTTCTCAAGGTCACAAGGATTTCAACCCAGGACTTCTGACCAAATCCAGTGTTCTTTTGCACCATGCTTTATATATAGTGCTCATAAAAACATACCTTGGAACACATCAATTGTAGGCAGATTGGTAGGTTCATATGACAGGCACCTTTTCCAATAAACTAGAATTAGAAAAGGGTTTCATCAGTTGGACTTATTATCTGAAGATGCCATGATACACTCACTATCAATGGGACATGAAATCAGAAAGTTTAAAGGGACCTTTAAAACTAAAATTCACAGATCAAAGTGATACCAGACAGGATGCACAGGACACAGAGTGAGCTAAGTTCTTCTACTCTTGAACTCTGTTTATCCTGCTATGTCATGCTGCCTCCTATCTTCTTAGAGATATTTATCTTAGTAGATATGCATTGTACTGTCATCCACTATTTTTTACTTAATCCTTCCTGTGACTAACAGCATGTTTTTGAGTTGGTAATGCTTACTATCTTATTACTTTGACATTTTAGACGTATGATTTAACCCCTTAACATAATCCATGATCATTCCATTCTTTTCTTCAATTTCTGATGAGATGGCTTTTCTCCATGCCAAAGTCAACTCATCTATAAGCACATTTGATCTCCTCTCCCCCTCTCTTTTCTATTAGATTGCCCTTTCAGTTATCCCCACTTTCTTTAAAATCTTTAGTCTTTCCCTAACAACTGGTTTCTATCCCTTTCCTTTAAAAAATTCCCAACCCTCCTCCATTTTTAAACACCCTTCCCTATATGCTACTATCCTCAAAAGCTATTAACCCTTAATTATCTTTCTTTTCTCAGCTAAATTACTAGAAAAAATGTTTATAATTGTTGCCTCCATTTCTCCTCTCCACTGTTAAACCTTTTGAAATTTCTTCTTACCTCATCCCTCAATTGAACTTGATATTTCCAAAGATAAAAATAATTTCTTAATTGCCAAATCTGGTGTTCTTTTCTCTTTTCTCATCCTTCTTGACTTCTCTGTGCAGTTGGCACTAATGACCTTTCTAGGTTGGACCTCAAACAATGGCACATAGTTTTGTTTTGGGTTTTTTTTTTTTTTGGTCAGTTTCTCAATTCAAAGCCTATGTTGGTTGATAACATCTAAAAAAGACTTTTGCAATGGCACAGCCTTTCTTTAATAACTTAGGGTCCTATCTAAGGTTATCTTCCAAAATACTTTTGGTGAAGAACTGGACGTAAATGCCATATTATTAGATATATTTATGTAATATATTAGTACATACACATTTTCTTTCCTAAACATTCCATGGCTTTATGAAGCCATTACTTCATGGCTTAAGAGGCCTTTAAGGTTCTGCTCTTGACCTTATGTTGTTTAGCATTTTAATGAAAAAAATTGATTAAGTAGTACTAATATCAAGTAAAGACAAGTAGATGGAGCAGTGGATAGAGACCTGGAAATAGATTCAGGAATAACTGAGTTCAAATCTGACCTCAAATACTTACTATTTATGTGATCCTAGGCATATCACTTAACCTCTGTCCTCATCTCTAAAATGGGGATAAAAATAGTACCTGCATCCCAGGGTTGTTGTGACATAAAATTTATAAAGCATTTTAGAAACTATAAAATATAATATAAATCCTAGCTATTATTATCAATATGAAGGGCTCACAAAAATAAGAGGGTTAGCTAAAATACCATACAAAAGAATCATCATGCTAAAAGATATTTGATAGATGAGAACAATAGACTGATTTATTAATGTGATACTTAATAATAAATGAAAAGTCCTACACTTGGGTTCCAAAATGAATTTCATAAGGGTAGAATATGGGATATAACTTCATGGGAAAACCATTTTTGAGTTTTAATAGACTTCAGGTTCAATGGAATTCAACAGTGGGATATAATAACCAAAAAGCTAATATAATCTTAAATTGCATTAAGGTAGACATTATCCCCAATTACTGAAGTAAAAATTCAGCTGTACTCTTTCCTGATCAAATCATGTCTGGAATATTTTGCTCTTCCCTGAGTACCACATCTTTTAGGAAGATTTAGTATATCCAGAGGAGGGCAGACAGAATGAGGTCAAAATCAGTGACTATACCACAGGAACATTGGATGGAAATTTTGGAAACTATGGGACAGGGAGGATATGCCAGCTTTAAGTGTTTAAAGAACTGTCATTTGCAAGTGTGATTGGACATTTTCCAATTGTCCCTAGAGGGGAAAACTAGGATTAACAGGTATAAGTTGCATATTTTTGCTTAGTAGTAAGGAAAAATGTCCTCCCAATTAGGGCTATGCAAAATTGGGTGGGTTGCTCCTTGAGGTAACATATGCCTATCATCAAAAGAATTCAATCAAAGGTTTCATGGTTACTAGGTAGAGATATAATAGAAAGGATTGTGTGTTAGGTGAAGCTTGAACTATTTTGCCTCTGCGGCCCCTTATAACTCTAAGATTCTGTGATGTTAAAGATCATTTTACTGTGATTCTCACTGTGAGCTCAGTATTGATTTTGAATCAGATACCTTTGTTTGTTTTTTAAAGACCCCCTTTCTTTCCTTTGATTTACTTGAATTCTCTCTTGTAGAAGTTTGTTTAGACAAATTACTATTTGTGAATACCTTTGAAGATGAAGTGTTAAAAGAATGTGAAATAATATCAGTGTTCAGGATTTAGACAAAATGGTCCACTCATTACTTGCAGAATCTGCTAATTGTTTAAATTTGACTTAAAATCCTTAACCCAACTGACAGACTAGCATAGATGTTTTCGTCTTTCAAGGTGTAGTGGGTTTTTTTATTTAGAAAAATATCAGAAAATAAAACAAACAAAAAAACTTCCTTATCTTGGAAAATGTCCTGGATGTTAATGAGATTATACCAAAATAAAAAATGAGGAAAATTGCCACAATTTCAATTAACTCAATCACGAACAATTCACCATCTTCAGAAGACTTCAAATTCAGTGATTGTAAAGGAGATACTTATAAGAGTAATAAAGCAAACTTTAATGATCCCCTTGTGGCAATACTGGTATAGCTATAGTGACTGACAATTTCTTCATTCCTGTTTTAGATAATGCTATTACATACTCAACATTATACCATTTTGATGACAACTAAGAATATATTTTTTCCACCAGAAGATCAATGCTGTCTTATTATCAAATCTCTATTCTGAAATCTACATTTTTTTAAGGAAAATGAGATATTCTCTGTTGCTAGAAGTGCACAAAATGCCAACTCAAAGCCAACATAAGACATTCACATAAGCTAGATGCTAAAAAATTTCCCTCCTACTCACTCCACCCCCCATCTACCTTTTTTGTGGAGCTATTATTTTGAGAATTACCATAACTTTTGTAAAGTACCTTGAAGTATATATAGAATTCAAAAACATAAAAAATAACTGATTGACTGTATTAAAGAGACTCCTACAAGCTTCACTACCTTATATCTAACCAATGAACTCTCAATAATCAATAAATACTTCTTGCCATGTAAATCTGGAGTGGAGTTCAGGTTAGCAACACCAGGATTAACTTTTAAAAAATATTTTATTGATACTTACAGCCAAGCAGAGTGAGGGTATGAACAAATGGACACTGATTTAGCCACTTGAGGTCTCCCTTCCTCTTATCATTCTATTGAGCAGCATGCAGGGTATTAGAATGGAGGAGCAGTGGGACCTTCTCTCCTGTAGAAGGTAGAGAGATTGGGCTTTCAAAGACAGGACTTGCCCCAGTCAAAGAGCTAAAGATTAGCCATGAAAGCCTATCATAGAACAAGAAGCACAGGAAAACCTCAGGAGAGAGAAGGTGGAATTATAATTGTACTGCTTCTTAAGGGAGAGTTTCAGCAACCACTTCTATCTAGAACTTGAGTATGGTTAAACATTAAGCTTACAAGCATTGTGTAATAGATGTCAAGACTGGGGTCTTGGATTTCTCTGGATGTTCATTTATTTAATTGATTCGTGCAAACACAAGATTCACTAATGCCAGGATACTTTGTATATGGGATCATTCTATCTTCAGAGTAATAAATGATTATACCTTTAAGACGAAAAATAATTGTTCATTGCATTTTCGGGTAATTTATTTCATCTTCAAGTGTTGAAGTGTCGGTCCAATATTGTTTTATGTCCATTATTCTACCAATGTTATATCTAGTAGACTGTGCTCTAATCTTATTTTCTATTCTTTTCATTTATCAGAAACTAAAAATTTGGGTAACTGTGAAATCATTAATAGTCTGCACTGAAATATGCATGCCACTTCTAAAAAACTCATGCAGCACTGGAAATCCAAACCCAGAAAGGTTAACAAAGAATAGAAAGAATCTCTCCTGAGTTTTCTTTAATAGGATGTAGGGAATAGGGCTGCAACTTTGGGCTAAGGGGAGACAATACAGTCTGATGATTTTGACTGCAGAAGCAAGAGCTAGCAGATATATGCAGTGGCTCATCTGGCAGAGAGACCTTAGGGTTAGATGTGGGCAGGTGTAAGAAAGTACAGGGCTGTCATTGAAATAAAGTGTGACTCCTGATTTACTGTTTGCAATGTAAACTTCTTAGAGTTCAAGACACTAAGAATATTTCAGGAGGAAATTGGATCATTAAAAGAATTTGAAGTAAGTACTCTCATACAGAACACTTTCAAAAAGCCATAAAGTTCAAAGTGTAACTTGGCCATGTATGTTCACTGAAGTAAGTTCCAGTTAATCCCAATGCTCCACAAATCTCAGACCAATTGTCTTTAACATTAGCTAAAACCCAGAAATCCATTATAGATGAATAAAGCTGCTGAAGAAGGGAGAAGCCAATTTCAGTTCTCATCTAAAATTCAGCCTAGCATAGGTGAATTGGCCACAAATTTCACACTCCTAAAAGCATTTGGGATTGCATACTCCCAAGAGAACTCTTCTGCAAAACTCAGAAGTGCTAATTACTTAAAAGGAAAAAAAAAGTTGTAGTATTTTTATATTGTCTACTTTTAAAAAGAATTGCTGTCTTAAATAATGCCAAGTAGTTTTAGGGTGATAGCTCTATCATCAAATAATTTCAGCACCTCTGCCTCATAGCACAGCTAAGAAACTAGGATGATTTGGATCAGTCACACCCACCAGGCAGTCTAATATTTGCCAAGAAGCCCAGCCTAGGTAGCTTGGCTCTGAAATTTATCCAAAGTGGGTGAGATGTCAGTGAGGAGGTGAGTTAGTAGGCCTTGAACTCATCTATTTCAGAGAATTATGCAGAGCTCAAGAGTAAAGCAGTTAATACCACTTCAGCCTAGGAAATTAAGGCATAAAAAAATTCCATTATCTTCTAAACCCAATGTGGAAATCACTACAACTTGGTTTTTACTCTCCTCCTCACCCCAATATACCATATTCTCATCCCCAGTTCTACTAGCTAACATTGTAAAAACACCTCTTATCTATATCACCTTCTTTCCACTAATAGAAAAACATCCATAATTCAGACCCTTAACACCTCTCACTGAGACCATTCCAATATCTTTCCAACAAGTTTCTCTGTCTCAAAGAGTATACTCCAATCCATCCTCCACCCAGGGGCCAAGGTGAATTTTTTCTAAAACACAAGGTTGACCATGAGCTCCAGTGCCTCCTATTAGCTCTAATTCATATGTTTGACATTTCAAGCTCTTTATAACTTGTTCCCTTCCTACCTTTTCAGTTTCCTTACACTCATCTCCTTTATGCACTGTTTTTAGCAAGACCAACCTCACTGCAATTCCTTGAAACATGGTACTCTGTTTCCCATTTCCATGCTTTCTCTGAACCTTGCACTCCCTGTCTGCTTAACTGGAATATTTTAGCCTCTCACCTCTGCCTTTAAGTTTCCCTAACTTCCTTCAAGAGTCCAGTTCAATTGGGGGTGGAGCTAAGATGGCAGAGTAGAAGCAGGGACTTGCTAGAGGTCACCCTCCAAATCCCTCAAAAGAACTGTAAAAATTTACTCTAAATAAATTCTAGAGAAGTAGAAGCCACAAAATGACACTCTGAAGCAAATTACCAACCCAAGACAATCTGGAAGGTTGACAGGAAGTGTCTGTCACATTGGGCTCTGAGCAGAACACAGTTTGGTGTGGGTGGACAGAGGTAGAACAGTCTTTTGAGGACTGAATCACTGGTGACTGCTGCAATTTCCAGACTTCTCAACCCACAAACACTATAGACAGCTTTGAAGGTCAGTGGGAAGGACCTCTCACCTAGAGCATGACCCTAGACCCAGGCCCAGGCCCAGGGTAGCAGCAGCCACTGCTGAAGTAGAGACTGACTTTGGAGCCCTCCACTTATCAAAGAGCTCAAAAGTCAAGTAATTGACTGGGAAAATGAGTAAAAAGAGAGAAAAGAAACAGGTTATAGATTCTTAATTTCTCAGTGAAAAGGTATTTTCTTGTGTCATTGATGATGAGGAAGATCAAAAAATGCAACCAGAAGAAGAAAACAAAGTCAAAGCTCACCAAAAGACTCCAAGAAAAATATGCATTGGTCTCAGTCCATGAAGGAGCTCAAAAAGGATTTTGAAAATCAAGTAAAAGAAGTAGAGCAAAAACTGGAAAGAGAAAAGCGAGTGGTGCAAGAAAATCTTGAAAAATAAGTCAACAGCTTGCTAAAGGTGACCCCTCAAAATGCTGAAGAAAATATCGCCTTTAAAACTAGACTAACCCAAATGGCAAAAGAGATTTAAAAAGCCAATGAAGAGAAGAAAGTCTTAAAAAACAGTATGACCCAAATGGAAAAGGAGGGCCAAGAGCTCACTGAGGAAAGTAATTCCTTCAAAATTAGAATGGAACAAATGGAAGCTAATGATTTTATGAGAAATTAAGAAATTATCAAACAAAACCAAAAGAATGAAAAAATAGAAGACAATGTGAAATATCTCATTTGAAAAACAACTGACCTGAAAAATAGATCCAGGAGAGAGAATTTAAAAAGTATTGGACTACCTGGAAGCCATGACCAAGAAAAGAGCCTAGAAATCATCTTTCAAGAAATTATTAAGGAAAACTGCCCTGATATTCTAGAACCAGAAGGTAAAATAGGAATGGAAAGATCCATCAATCACTCCTGAAAGAAATTGCAAAAGGAAAACTCCTAAGAATATTGTAGCCAAATTCCAGAGTTTCCAGGTCAAGGAGAAAATATTACAGGCAGTCAGAAAGAAACAATACAAGTATTGTGGAGACAAGATTTAGCAGCTTCTACACTAAGGGAATAAAACATATAGGCAATGTGATATAGAAATATATCTTGCCCTACAGGAAAATAGAAGAGAAGGGGATGGGGAGAGGTGATAGAAGGGAGGAAAGATTGGAGGAATGCTTTTTCAGAACACATGCTGTCCTGGGGTGAGGGGAAGGAGGAGAAAGGGAGAAAATTTGAAAGTCAAAATTTTTTTGAAGTGAATATTGAAAACTGAAAATAAATAAATTTAATTTTAAAAAGAGTTCCATTCAATCTCACTTAATCCAGGAGGTCTTTCCTGGTTTCCCCCAACTACTAATATTTTAATGGCTTCTCCTCTGAATGTCCTTACCATCTGTTCTGTGCATACCTCTTCTACATATCTAGTTGTTTACATGTTTTCTCCTCCAAAAGAATGTAAGCTCTTAGAGGGCAAAACTGTTTTTGTGCTTCCTTGTATTTCTAATTCTTAGAATAATGCCTCGTACATAGCAAGCATATAATGTATGATTGTTGACTTGATGTTAACAGAAGTAGAAAAGGAGTAAGCAGAAGTGTTTAAGGAAAAAGAAAAACCCCACACATAATGCTCAACCCAAATCTAACATCATTGCTGCAGGACTATAAATCAAAACCTTAATCCAAAGCAAATTAAAATTTACTATAATGTAGCTGATTACTGTAGACTCACCTAAAAACCCTACTAAAAACCCTACTCCCCTTAAGTTCTATCCATGTTGTGAGAAATCTGCACATCCCACTCTTAGGAATGTATTTCTCAGTACTCCAAAGCTGTCTATATCACAGTAAAGAAAACATTTGGCAAGAGTAAACGAGTGTATATGATTACATCCTTTGTTTTGCCCCAATTTCCAAATCCATTTTGAAATGCTCATTTTTGCCTCTTTGAGCTATTTTTTCTAGTGTCAATCTTCAGAATAATTCAGTTTCAAGAAGAAAAAAAAATAGACAAAAGCCTCCTGTTTAGTTAACAGGCATTCACATTCTACCATCTTCCTTCTTATGTAATATTATCGCACTACTTTTAGTTAAATTGATGAAAACAGTAAAACATGATCTTTTGGGCCCTAACTCTTGAATCCAGTTCAGTGGCTTGTCTTTATCTCGTGCTTTGCTTTGGTCAGCCAGCTCCAAAATATGTATGACCATCCTCATGCAAATGAGAGCCAGAACATACAGCTTACAATTACAACTTCAAGTCCAAAACAGAAGTCCTGGTTTGTGCTAATCTGTGTTGTGACAGCCCCATCTGGCATGCAGACCAGATCAAATCAGGACCTTTGATTGTGATTCAATCTGGCATAGACATAACCTAAGACAGAGGGAAACATGCAGCAGAGTGAGGAAGGAGCTTTTCAAATTGGTAATTTATTATCTACAGCTGCCCACCACTCAGTGGCAAGGAAATTAATTTTCCAGGTCAATTTAAAATAATCTCTCAAAATGATAATTGGATTATACCTAGTTAAGCTGTGAGACAATGACTGTGTCAAGTAGAAAGGCAGGATAAAGAGAATGACCGTTTCATTTATAGCCACAATATGCAACTAACTGAGTAAGGACACATCCAAATAAATATATCTTACATATAATATAGATGTACAAGATTCTAAACTTAGAAGATTGCATGCACTAGCAGAACCTTTGAAGGTTATTGGACAGCACGTGGCAAGGTCTAGATTAGCAAAGGATGATTATATTGACAAAAATACAACTGAGCCCAGCCCCATTGGGAAGTCTTCCAACAAGGCAATGAGAACTTGGAAAAATAATTCTGCAGGCCATGTAGCATATGCTAGTGCCAGGTATTTTTTGCCATTGTGGAAGAATGTGACAAAGAAATTCATAGCAAGCTATGAATAGTAGCTCTAACAGCAATGACGTTGCCAAGTTGATACTTAACTCAAGGAAGACATATTTCAAAAACTCATGGTAGTCTTTGCTGTCAGAAAATAAAAGAGAGCAATGTTGGTGGAACAAGAATGATTTCCAGTCTCTGCGATAACTGTGCAGTGAGAACTGATGATGCATGTATTATAACAGAAGAGAAGGCAGTGTAACTACGGCAGATATGCTGGCTGTAGACGCTGACCATCTGTTCACCACAGATCTCCAAAAGATCATCATGTCTTGTGATGGATAGAAGTGAAGTTTTCAGTACTCTGGCAAGCTAAACGTTGAAAGACATTTAGTGATCAGAAAGCTAGATGCATGGGTTCTTCAGAATGCATTGCTCTTCTCTGTGAAAGATTTGCTATTGTACATAAGTGTTTGCCCTGCTGTTAATAGCAATAACTATCACTGATGTTTATAAAGTGTTTTATCATTTGAAGTGCTTTCACGTACGTCATCTCAAAATCCTCACGACAACATTGTGATATAGGTAGACGGGGGAGGGGAACAGTATCCCCATTTTATACAAGAAGAAACAGGTTCAGTGAAGTTAATTGACTTCCCAAATTCTGTTATTTGGCATTTAAAGCCTATCCAGTCCACCTTTCCAGTCTTACACTTTATTCTCCTTCACATAGTCCACATTCCAGCCAAACTGACCTTGCCTTTCCTCACACATAGCATTCCGTCTTCTATCTACCATTCCTCATGTTGTATGGAACACTTTTTCCCCATAGATACTTTATAAAATTCCTAGTTTCTTCAAAGCTTAACTCAAATGCCATCTCCTAAATGAAGCGTTTTCTTAATTCTCTTTCAGTTGCTAGTATACTACTCCAGATTAATTTGTATTTATTTTGTATATTGTATGAATATATGTATATATGTACATGATTTCCTCATAGAGCATATATGTCCTTGAGGACAAAACTGGCTTTGTTTTGGTCTTTTTATCCCCTGGGTCTGGAACAATATCTGGCTCATAGTAGGTGCTTAATAAAATGTTTGTTGATTGATTGCCATGTAACTGGCATAAATTTCATTATATTAATATGGTATTTTACTTTCAAAAGCATTCTATACAATCTCTGGTTGTTTTAAAAAAGGCAACGAGAAAATTAAAAACAATTTTAACAGCATGTTCACCTGACAAGGAATTAAAATTGAATTGATAGCAGGACTTTGATGTTAGTAAGGAGCAAAAATCTTAATAACCATGTAAACTGAAAGTGAAGAGGAATCAGGGTACTAGGAAATCATCTCCAATTAAAGAATTATTTGATCATTTTCAAAAAGAAGTGACAAATGAAACCAGTTCTCCAAATTGAGTCCTGATTTTTGCTGGCCTTTGTGGAGTAAGATGACCTTCTGTCTTCTCTATGATCAAATAGTGAACGTAAGTATCAAGGTGTTTTTATTTCACTATTGGTCATGAGTTTCACTAAGTTAACCACAAAATTTTGCTCAGACATGCCTCTCTCTCTGTCTCCAGTAGCATGCTTTACAGAATGACTGGATAGGAAGAGGGTAGAAAAAAGTACTTTTTAATTGGATGAATTTTTCTTTACATTCCTATGGGAACAGAAGTAGTGACCTCCATCTATGGTCTCATATACAAGCTGAATGAGCTAACCTGAACCATTGTATTACTGTAGTGACAATCATTTGCGTAGCTCTCACTTGTTCCTAGGGGATAAATAAAGAACAAAAGATCTGAAAATAAAAAAAGAAAAGAAAAGAAAAAAATCTCATACAATAGAAATTTTCTAGTCAATAAGGCATTAGTGAAGAGGATTTTTTTCCTCTCCAATTGAAAGATCATTTTTACTTTTCTCTATATTGTTAGATTAAGTGGACTAGATTTAGCATTTCATTGGCATGAGAAACTCCACTATAAGGAAATTCAGTCTACCAATGTATGTCAGCATTTTTTTCATATCTAACCAATATAGATTTACCTGGAGCACTACAAAGAAATTATTTTCCTAGGATGATAGAGCCAGTAAATGTTAGAGATGGAACCTGGACCCAAGGTGTCCTGACTTCGAGGGTAGTTCTTTATCCCACCCTTCCTATAATCATATATAATAATAGTATCTCATAATAACAATAATAAATATTACATATGCGAGCAGTGCTTTTAGATTTTTCCTCACACATGGTACCATATTTCCCATTTCCATGTCTTTTCTTTTTAATTTTTGGACTAAAACAAGTATTTCCATAACATGGCATAATAAACAAAAAGATTGCATATGAAACTGCAAATCTATTATGTACACCTTGCTACTCCTTTTAAACATATAATAAAATTATCATATAAATTTCTTTTTTCTTTCCTCCCCCCAACCTAGAGTTAGCTCTATTAGATATAATAGGTATGTGTGTGTGTGTGTGTGTGTGTGTGTGTGTGTGTGTGTGTGTGTATATATACATATATATTTGTGTATATGTATGTGTATAATTATTCTATACATATTTCTAGTTATCAGTACTTTCTCTGGATACAGACAGTATATTTTTTCAGGAGTACTTTATTGTTCATTTGCATATTTATAACAGTAAAAATAACTTAATCACTCAAAGATGTTCTTAAAACAAGATTACTGTTACTGTGTATGAAGTTTTTGGTTCTGCAGATTTCGCTCTTTTTTATTTCATGGAAGTCTTTCCACATTTTTCTGTCATTGAACTCATCATTTCTTATAGTGCAGTTGTCATCCATCATAACTATATACTATAACATGTTCAACCATTTCCCAATTGATAGGCATTCCTCCAATTTCCAGTTTTTTGTCACCACAAAGAGAGCTGCTATAAACATTGTAGATCATATAGGTATTTTTTCTTTTTCCCTAATCATCCATAACTTTTCCCTGGCCATCTCACATGCCTAAAATGTTGTCTTTTTCTTCCTTTAACATGTAACTCAAACACCACCCTCTGCATGAAATCTTTTTTTGATTCCCGCAAGTGCTTGTGCTCTTACTTTAAAATCTTTGTTCATTTAGCTGCTTTGTATACTGTTATTAATTACTTCATATATATATATATATGTGTGTGTATATATATGTGTGTGTATATATATATATATATATATATGTATATATATATATATATATATATCTGAGTTATTTCACCCATTCAAATAGAGGTTCCTGTTGAGTAGGGATGGTTTTACTTTTTACACTTGTATACCCAGCACTTAGCACAGTTCTTATCATATAACTGCTTAATAAATGCCTGTTGATTGGTTGGTTGATTTTCTCTTTTTATGATTTCTTTCTTGATTATCTCATCATCCTACGTTTCCATTTATCATCATTAAACTTCTATTCTAATCCATCAGAGCTACTTTTGAACAGATCTTAGGGGTTTTTACAGAATAGACAGGAAGGCCAATGATGGTATAAATGAAGGCCTTGTATTTGACATTATAATATGTCAAAAATGATAAGCATAAGATGCCCAAAAAGAGTATAAGGTTAAACTTGAAACATACAGAGTAGGAGAGAAGGGTTAAAGGAAGAAAGGTCAAAAAATACAAAAAATCATCACCATAGAGACAAGGAGAAAATTAAGTATTTGAAGGGGACAGAAAATATCCATGATCATCATGACAGAAAGAGAAAGAGTATTCATTATCCAGTGAAAGAAGACTTCCTAATTTAGCAATCAGGGAGTTGTGGACTCTCATCACTGCTATCAGGGTTGCAGGAAGACATGGGCTGTCACACACAAGGTTGCACAGTGATATAAACAATTCTTTTTTTAGAGGGGGAAGTCTTATTTGGACATATTTGATTGGTTTCCCAAATTTTATTTCACTGGCAAGATGGAGCCCAGAGACTGTAGTGTGGGGCATAGCAATTTCCCATCACAGGAGGTTCCAGGAGTAGAAGATTCCAGCAAATAGAAGGGCTGTGAGTAAAGGTCCTAAGAAATACAGGGGTCCATAACAGATGCAACCAACATGACAAAGTCAATAAGAAAGACTAGTCCTCAAAGTCCAGAGAGTTTTCATTTCCATGAATTCCGTTCCCTGTAATGAGAGAATGAGAGAAAACTTCTCTCCATCTGTCAATCTACTTTACTCATGCTGCTGCAACCATAGTATATGCCCTTATCATCTTTTCCCTAGAGTATTATAACAGTTTTTTTAATTTGTTTCCCTGACTCTAGTACATCCTTCATATAGTTGCCAGAATACCTTCAGTATACAAATATAATTCAGACCATGACACTTTTCAGATCAGAAACGTTTGTGTAGATATGGTGGGGGGGGGAGGGGGGGAGAATATCTTTGAGGAGGAAGGGCAGCATAGGTGGCAGTCTTATTGCTTATAGGACAAAAGATAAATTCCTTAGTCTTTCATTAAAAGCCCTTCATGGAGGAGAGGGGAGGGGAGGAGAAGGGAGGAGAAGAGAGGGGAGGGGAGGGGAGGAGAGGAGAGGGGATGGGAGGAGAGGGGAGGGGAGGGGAGGGCTCTCATCTGCCTTTCTAGTGTTATTTCACATAATTCCTTTTTTGTACTCTATATTCCAGCCAAATTGGGCTATTAACTGTTCTCTGATTTCATCCTATCATCTCACTGCTTCGGTACATTTATGCTGGCAATCTCTTTTGTCTGGAATACATTCTCTAATCTTCTCAAGTTGTTGAAATTCTTTTCCTTCATACTTCACTTCAGTTCAAGTACCATTTCCTCTGTCTTCACTCCCCTGATCCATCCTCTCTCCCCTTGCAAATAATCCTGAAGCAGTTTGCCTGGGTCTCTTTTTTATCCCTATCATATACCGCTTTTTGTAATACTTATTTTTGTATACTTCACATACCCCTCAACTTACTGAAAAGTTTTTGGGAACAGATCTGTGTATTTTAATAAACGTGTTTTCCTTGAATTAAATCATTACTAGCACATACCTATGTGATCTCCTAGTTCCAGACAAATTAGTCTACACTGTAATCCCAGTGCACAGTTCTCAAATGAACACATGCCTTTTTTTCCTCTTTATTGAAACTATTCCTGCTACCTGGATAAATCCTCTTCTTCCCTCTCAAATTGCCACAAACACTTCCATCAAGGACCAATGAAAATCTTGCATATTCCATCAAGCTTTTTGCACGTGCTCCAGCTCTCAATGATGTCTCTTTCCTCTAAACTTTTTAATTATTATTTATTCCACTCACTTCACCCTTCATAATTATAGCCTTAGACTGTTTTCCATTTTTATGAATATGTCCTCTCAATATCTAGATCATAGTCTGATTCATAAGCGCTGTGCCTTATATTGCTTCTTTGATTCCCCAACTGATACCTATTAAAGAAGTATAAAAGTAATATAAGCCTCTGTCTCCAAAAAAGTGACTACTATATAAAAGAAACAAAAACAGCATATATGAAATGATTAGAGTACAATGCAAGTAGAATATACTCAGATTCAAAGTTGAGTATTTCAATTAATGAACACAATAGGAAGAAATAAAAGAGGGTTGCAGTGGCTCCAAAAGAGTTCACAGAAGTGACTTTTAAGAATAGGTGGTACATGAATAGTCAAAGAAAAGGTGCAGAGTGTTCTAGGCAGTGGGAATAACAGGAGCTAAAACACAGAAGCATAAATAAGCAAGGAGAAAAAGAAACCCAGTCAGCCTGGTAGCTTAGGAGGCTATTCCAGTGGCCCAGACAAGAAATGATAAGGGTAGCTGTGAAGTCTAAAGAAGACAGTTATGAGAGAGATTGTGGAGGTAGAATTAACAGGACTTGACAACAGACTAGATCGGAAGGATGAGGGACAGGAAAGAGTTGAGGACAATTCAAGATAGCAGTCCTGGAAAGAAAGTAGGGACAAAAGGAGAATGGGTACATTCAGTGAGAAAGATAATGACTTCAGTTTGGGATATATTGAGCCAGATGTGCTAATAAACCATTTAGGTGAGCATGTTCAGTAGGCAATTCAAGATAACGGGATTGGAACTGAGAAGAGAGAAGCAGGCTGGATGTGTAGATTTGGGAGTCATCTGCTTAGATATGAATTCAATGAGAGAGAGTGGAAAGACGTAGAAAAAAAATGTTCCCAGAAAACCCTTAGGAGTTCATTCATATGCCAAGAGTAAAAAGTGAATGCAAACTGGGCAAAAGGAATTAAGAAGGACCCATTTCAAAACACTCCTTTAAATTAAATAGTAAGATTGTATTCATTTTACAGATTAGGAAACTGGAGCTCACACAGTTTAAGGGACTTGCCCAAAGTCACATATATAGTAACTACGAGATCCAATAATAAATCCTAGAATCCCAGTGTTAACTGTACTGTACTATGTTGAGTCTCTACCCTCTCTCTCTAACTTGTTTTAAAGTGTCAACGTCATCTTTCCGTGTTGTTAGTATCATTTATTTTTGACACAGAGAAATCTGATGGGAGAGAAATATAACCAGGCACAAAACACACCGCCATCCAGTAACAGTTCACATAATGACATTCCAATACTTTAACGCGTAAATGTTGTCAACTGGATTTACTTGTTTTCTCTTTCATTAATAGCTTGATAGAATTAGACACCTGCTAGGAGGAAGACTGAACAGTGTGTCTGCACACATGTGCAATTATTTGCTAACATCTCATTTAATGGTAATGACATATTTTATCTTTTTTTCTACTGACCTTGGAGAAAGACAACCATTGCACCTCTCTAATTTGTCAACTTTGACTTTTTTTCCGGATCTCTAATTTGATTCAGTCTTTAAAAGAGATGCCTTTACGTGTGTGTGTATGTCATCTGTGATTTGATGGGAGAATACAATTAGTGTTTTAGTAAAATAGAGAAAAATGAATTAGATGCAAATGTAATGCTGTGCTATGCAGAGTAATAAGCTACTAATTATTCACTCTTGGGGAAGTTACCTAACTAGAGCAAAGAAGGGAATTAAAAAAAATTGACTAATTTTCTGCCTATTATACCTACTGTAACATTTTACTAAGGCTGCAAATGCATAACACCAAAACAAGAGGTCATTTTCCACTAAGAAAAATAATTAAACAAAATGTGTTTTCAGATATACATTTTATAAATATTGGTTATGTTATGTTTAGGTATGCAGAGGGTAGGAAGTGGCCAGCTGACAAGTGACCAACAGGCATTTAGAAGGATGGTAATTTACCTGTACATCAGAATACTTATGAAAAGCACATTAGAAACTTTTAAAACATTGTATACTGTATGTGTTTTGTTATTCTAATTATTAGAAGACACTAAAAGCAGCATCCTTTTAAAAATTAATCAAAGGAGGTTTGCTTGAATTGTGACATTGTATGGTTGTCTCAGTCTTCTGCCTGAATTTTTTTCTCTTTTAGCAATTTGTTATGTATCAGGTTAATATAGACTTGAAGTTTTCTAAAAATAACTCTCCAACTTGGAAGCACTGAAAAGTGATATGAGCTTAGCTTCATGTCTGAATTCTAAAATTTTCATTGTTACTGACCTTATGATTTCATTTATATAAGGAACTCTGATTTTTAAGGAAACTCCTTCTACCATGTCCTGTCTTCTTTGCAACTTTCTTTTAGATACGTTAGAATACTGAGAGTTTATGTGACTTGCACAGGGTCACACTGCCAGAATGTGTAAGATGTGGCACTTACACTGTTAGCTAGAACACTGTTCTTCCTAACTTTGT